>NC_041362.1:20347823-20410323 GCF_900634415.1 Cottoperca gobio | reverse complement strand
TAATATGTGGGTTAACTTCCGTCGGCTGGAAGCAGCAGCAGTCCGCGAACATAGCAGCTGAGCAGGCCACAGGCTGTACTGTGAAGTCCCTGAATGTAACATCTCTAAACACAGCAGGCCGCTTCACTGTCCTCCTCTGCTCCCAATATCAGACAATAAATCAAACACAAAGGGGAGAGTTTCCTGTCAGGACTGCAGAGGTTAATTCACTTTAATTTCACAATCATTGGGCTTCTTTATGAAAGTAAACCAGATATCAAACGAGTGAGTATGTAATTTAATGTAGGCCTAGTGAGTGTCAGCTGACATGAAGCTGGTTTATAAATGATCCTGCACCTTGTTTAGTGCCTGAGGGGACATGTGCACATATTACTGAGTTTCATCTTCAAAGAGCTCAGGGCGGGGTAGTGTTTGTAAGACTTGATTTGATGTGTAAATGTTAATTAACATCAGTTGTACTGGCTAAAGATTGTTCACTCCACAAGCAGAGGGCATTCAGATTGTTAGCAATGATGCTGTTGTTAGGATGGACGGACGTGGGAAGTTCATCTTTACTGAGCTTAGAACATGTATTAAACACCAGGGACACCTTATTGTAATGCATCCTCTGGTGGCCATATTGGAGGATAGAGAGGAGACGTTATTAATTCATGAAGCGTTTTTACTGGCTGTGATCACTTCATCACTGACATCAACCTGTCTGATGCACAATATGATTGCATTATGATACAATGGGATATTGACATTTGGCATGGCTGAATTCAGAAATGAACCACTATACAAGCAAATCTTTCTTTAGTATTACACAAAATTATAAATACAAGATAAGTGATTTAAAGATATCTCCTAAAATGCTCATCAAAACTCATTGTTTAGTTATGAAGGACATGAGACCAGGGCTGCGGCTATTATTTTCAGTATTGGTGAATCAGTCAATGTCTTCTATTAATTGTGAGTCCATAAAATGTTAAAAAACAAAGTAGAAATGCCCATCCAAGTCCAAGGTTGCATCTACATGCTTGTTTAACGTTCCAAAAGCCACATATTTTCAGCTCACTATGATATAAAACAGTAAAGCAGAAAGTTCTTATATTGGAGAAACTAATTAATTAGTTAAACAATGTTTAGATTGATAAAATACTGTAGTAAGAGATGAACATTTCCTAAATATCTGCTTTTTGCTGTGTGAAATGTTGTCCTTTCCACCCTGATGGTTAATGATTTATTTTATAAAATACAAATGTTCTCCTTTTTTATGATGTCACTAAGCCGAGGTGAGCTGTACTTCAGGTGAGAAGGACTGAATTAATTTCACAACTCAAGCATGTTTCAAGAGTCTACTAATTAATTTTTAAACATGCAGGCATACATAGAAACAAACTTCTGCCTGGAATAGTCTGAAAAAATACATCCAACAACCTCAAATTTTACAGGATGCATTTTGAAAATGGTCAGAAAAAATGTAAATAATACCTGATTAGTTGTTTATCATCCCTGACGTTTACCTCGTAAGACTTTGTCTTGCACACATTAGAGCTTAATCAGGATGTATTCAAACTAAGCTGCTTGCTTTAGTTCAAATCAAATCAAATCAAATCAAATTTATTTGTATAGCCCAATATCACAAATTATACATTTGTCTCAGTGTGCTTTACAGATGGAAAATGGAAGAAACCTCAGGGAGAGCAACTGAGGAGGGATCCCTCTCCCAGGACGGACAGACGTGCAATAGATGTCGTGTGTACAGGATAAACAACATAGTACAAATACAACATTTGACAGAAATTATGTTGTGTTGGAAAAAAAAGAAATAGAAAGTTTGGATGAACCCAGGAAAATGTCAAAAAGGCTTCCCGGTGTCCAGCAGGACCAGGTCAGCAGGCGCTGTCACGATTCATGATCCTGACGTAAACTTTATCAGTGGCAACCTGCCACATGAGAGACAGACACTCCGGGGATGATACCCCGGATGGTGAGTTAGTAACATACATTTACATAAATGCATACAGATAGAGAGGGAGAAGAAGAGAGAGGGAGAGAAGGAAGAGAGCAGGGAGGTGTCCCCCGGCAGTCTAAGCCTATAGCAGCATAACTAGGGGCTGATCCAGGGCAAACCTGAGCCAGCCCTAACTATAAGCTTTATCAAAAAGGAAAGTCTTTAGCCTACTCTTAAATGTGGAGAGTGTGTCTGCCTCCCGAACACAAACTGGAAGCTGGTTCCACTGGAGAGGAGCTTGATAGCTGAAGGCTCTGGCTCCCATTGTACTCTTAGAGACTCTAGGAACCACAAGTAACCCTGCAGTCTGGGAGCGTAATGCTCTAGTTGGTTTATAAGGTACTATGAGCTCTTTAAGATATGCTGGAGCCTTACCTTTAATTGATTTGTAAGTCAGGAGAAGTATTTTGAATTCTATTCTGTATTTTACCGGGAGCCAGTGCAGAGCTGCTAATACAGGAGTAATATGATCCCGTTTCCTTGTTCTAGTCAATACACGTGCCGCTGCATTTTGGATCAACTGAAGAGTCTTAAGCGACTTTTTGGGACAACCTGATAACAATGAGTTGCAGTAATCCAGCCTTGAAGTAACAAATGCATGGACTAGTTTTTCTGCATCATTTTGAGACAGGATGTGTCTTATTTTCGCAATGTTACGTAGATGAAAGAAGGCAGTCCTTGAGATTTGTTTTATGTGGGAGTTAAACGACAGATCTTGATCAAAGATGACGCCAAGATTCCTTACAGTGGTGCTGGAGGCCAAGTTAATGCCATCCAGAGCTTCTATGTCATTAGAAAATGCGTTTCGGAGGCGTTTAGGGCCAAGTATAATAACTTCAGTTTTGTCTGTGTTTAACATCAAAAAGTTGCTAGACATCCAAGTTTTTATGTCCTTAAGGCATGCTTGAAGTTTAGCCAATTGATTGGTTTCATCTGGTTTAATTGATAGATATAATTGGGTATCATCCGCATAACAATGAAAGTTTATAGAGTGGTTCCTTATAATATTGCCCAAAGGAAGCATATATAAGGTGAATAGAATCGGTCCAAGTACAGAACCCTGCGGAACTCCAAGACTGACTTTGGCTGTCATGGAGGATTTATCGTTAACAAGTACAAATTGAGATCGCTCAGATAAATAGGACTTGAACCAGCTAGTTCCTTATAAAAGATGAGAGGAAGTGTGTGTTCACATTCACATTCTTGTGTTTCCAGTCTTGCTGGTTGATCTCAGCTTTACTCTCACCGTGTCTTTTGTCTTAAGGAACACTAAATAATTAATCTAAAAATACTTTAAATTCAGTTTTTACATCTGGGGAATGTTTTGCTGATTAGTAGTAGATGGTCTATTTGGCTGAACTCTGCACCATAACACTGATATTCAGCTTAATTCCCACTCACAACTCTATATTTGAGCTCTTTACATGTTGTTATAGAAGCAATGTTTTCGTAAATGATTACTTTTTAAGTTCTGATCCTGTGCAATCTATAAACAGCCGCATTAACACATCCCCGACGTCTCTCATACCGTGCTGTGAGTAGGACGAGCCGGCCCTCTGAGTATTCCTTTAAACTCAATGTTTCAGACAATGTACTTCAACATACACTCTTTATTAGCATCTGCAAAGTGTTTGTTGTTAGGAAGTTAAACAGGCCAGAATTCCCTCTCTAATATCTATTTTACATTGCTTTGAAAACATCTTCAAACAACTGGATTTATTCAAGTTTCTCACCAAAAACTACATTTTACAACGTTATAATTTACCTTCGCCTAATTGTAATTATGACTGAATAGAGCTTTAACGCGCCATATAGCAAGTCAATAGCACCTCCGTTACCTGGTGCTTTCACTTCTCGTGACGTCTCTATTCTGTGTGATGGCAATATTTTGTGCTCCATAGTAAATCATATGTTTTGTACTGATAAAATAAGTTTCAAATAAAGAAAAGATAATTAAAGTAATTGTAAAATGTGCAGAGAAAATAAAAGTTTGTCAATACTTGATACAAGATGTTTCTCTGTTCCACAGGTCATGCTCTCGTACAGAGTGCGGCTGCCGTGTGTGAGAGGCTGTTTGTTGTTGGCTGAAGGTGGAGATGAGGTCAGCTGTTGGAATACTCTCTGCGCTCTGACTGGGTGTAAATGTGACTGTCAAATATTCCGAATTGTTAGAATAGTTTGTTATCTCTCGGGAGGGTTGTCATGATCAAACTAACGCTCACTAAGTGACACATTATATCTTGTTTATCTGTTGCCAGATTGTGGTTTTACGGGGAAATGTGCTCAACTGTTTACTGACCGGACGCACTCTCGTCCTTCGCTGGGTCTTCTGCAGAAGTTGAACCTCGTTCAGCGTTTTCCAAAGTGTATCGGGGCTTCAGCTGACGACACACTGTGCTGGCCCATCGAGTACATGCGAGAGTATCTGCTGGTAGACAACTTTTGCACTGTTAATCTTGCTATTATCAAGACGGAGAATAATTGTCACTGTGAGAACTTTGCAGAGTGGTAAAATTGAGTCTCACAGTATAACTCTTGGATCTATGACTCAAACTGGACTTCATCGATCCACTCATAGGGCTGGACAATTAATCGAATCCATGCCGTGTTTTGTTTCGCCACTGCTGGGCAAAGGAAAGGATGTTAACCCCAAAGTGAGCATGAACAGGAAGAGTTCACAAGCTAACAACTTTGAGTTATCTCAATATTGTTTAAGTGGCAGAGTCATAGTCAGTGTGCTCTTTATTTCGTGCGATTTGTCACGGTCACCGACTGGAGACTCCTATTTATTTTTCATATATTAATGTTCACAACAGGCCTGTTGTTCTACAGTACATTGTTATTTTTTCAGATTTTACATGTTCACAAGGCTTGAAGTTACAAATTATAGTATTTGTGCTTGAAAGGTTTTTCACAATCCAATAGTTAAATAAAATTGTTTGGATTTTAACCATTCCGGTTCTTCTTATCGATTTTTGGTTCTTAATTGTTCTTCATTTTGATTCTTTAAGGGGTTAACTTAAAACAGGTCACTTGCTTATGTCACAGAAGAAACAAATCATTACACAAATGTATATTTATATTCACAATTCACTTCATAAGGTTTCTTGAACCTGTAAATGCATACAATTTCAGATGTTACAATTCCCCCGGTCTCCCCTACTGTAACTGTAACACTGAAACCTGCCAAAGTGACGCAGACAGGGTCCAACATACCGCCGTATGTTGGACCCTGTCTGCGGGCAGTAAATACAATCAGCCAGCTGCCCGATCGCAAAGTAAAACTAAATGAATGCAAATTATTTTCTGCTCTGCCGTGTCTGTCTCAGTCCCGGGGATGTGAGTACAGCGTGAAGACAGGCAGGCAGGCTTGTTTACTTCATAGAGGAAATGGCGGTCAATATAAACAACATAAAAGTTTAAACGCTCAGGAACATCCATTGCGTGTTGGAGAAAAAACATACGACTGGGTTGAGAAAGATGCTGGTGTTATAAGAGCCACTGTGTGGAGAAAGTTAGAGAGGGAGAGAGACAGCTGCTGCCCCGACAGCAATCAGCTTTGCGGTGCAGAGAAGAAAACCTGCGTAACTCTTATTAATCTTCCCATAGTGCTGAGACAAAACTAAATGTTTCCTGCTGTGGAGCACCGCAAAGAGAGAGTGCTAATGTGTGCATTTGGGAACCGAATTGGAATTTGGAACTGAAACTTTTGTTGTTTGGGTACCCGGTACCTGCCATTTTGAATTTGGTTCATACTTGAAACCGAGTTTTGGTTCCCAACTCTACATATCAATTCAACGGATTTAATCAGAACACGTAGGCCTGGCCTGCAGTCTATGTTGACTGTGTCCTATGTTGTGTCGGTCGTACTATAGAAGGAGTTATTGCTAATGTATAGTGAATAATACAAAAGAACAGGAACTTATTTTAAAGTCACACTCTCAATAGCAATATTTTGGTCTTGAAATGAATGACTATATAACTATATAATAATGAAATAAGATGTGGAATAGATGTTGTCCATACAGAATAAACAACCTAATAAAAAGTGTTGGTGTGGCACCTGAAGGAACAGTCCCACAGAGAACTGCTTCCGTTTAGGACCTGTTTGACGAGGACTTATGCAACAGATGATTGTGGAGGTAAACTGAAAGCAGTGTATGCTAAAAGGGATGGGTTCACTTATAAGCAAAGCTCACAACATTAACAGAAGTTGAGACGTGCTCAGACCTGACACCTCACTGCTTTTCTGCTCTTCTGCCTTTGAAGCTTTGTGGGTTGATTGTGTAAAAGATTATGTCCATAATATGCTTATGTTGACGTCATCTCAGACTGTTGCAGTAGAGAAATCTGTTTTTACTTGCAGTTGCAGAGCACAGGCTCCATATTCCCCTGCAGTTTGTGTACATTTCAGTTTGTGACGTCCCAGTTCATTGAATACATCGTACAATAACAGGCTGCGTGGTGACGTGTGTCCTTGTCCTGAAGCACAGGCTGCAGAGCTCCCAGAAGAGGATTAGCTGCTTAAACTCTAAACTTTGACATTCTCTTTGTGACCTATTGCACCTGCTAGCTTACACTAGATGTCTTCAAGTGTTTCCCATTAATTTCCTAGACTGTGGCGGCCAACAGTAGTCTAAATTCCTCCATGGTCACGGCACCGCGATGTAAAAATGTTCTTCCGGGGGACCCCTAGAACAGGGGAGTCAGACTCAATCACAGAGAGGGCCAAATAAAAAACTGGGACTACGTCGAGGACCAAACACGGGCCACATTTATTGAACAGGATAGACATATTGGATAAAGTGCAAAAAGATATGGAACATATTTAGGTAGGCTACATTCTCCTAGTATGCACATGTCAGAGCCAGATGTTTGGAATATTTTCTTAGCTGCCAGTTTAATGTTTGGGGCTCTATGGAAACCCTCAGTAAGTGAAGGTGTGCATCAGTGAGACTCCTGTGTGGGTTTGTGTTCATCTTCATCACAGAGAAAAGCTGCTCTCACAGGTATGTGCTTCCAAACATGCAAAGCATCTGAGCGGCATGAAGGCGAGGCATCGTTTCGGGGATGAAGCTTGGAAACTGTGCAGCGCCCACAGAGTCATACTTTGCCTTGAGTGTGTCGTTACACTGGAGGTCAATCGGCTCCATTTAGATGCTCACAGGAGCTGTTTCCACGTCAACTGCAAACGGATTGCTGAGCAGTTAAATTTGATCTCAGTTTATCAGCAGAATGCGCAGTCGGGAACACAGCAGTGGAGATGGTTTGTCAGTGTTTGGAAACACATAGTGACCAAAGTTTCTCTCAATGCATCATACATATCCGTGATCACACGATCCTGATGCTGGAGGTTTAACAGTGAGATGCTTCATTATGTCGCACAAAAAGGCCAGCTCACATTGCCACTTTCCCTCGACTTAGCCATCGCACCTCTGTGAGATAGCGCATGTCACCATGTTCAGAATGTATCTCCTCAAGAAAAGAATTAAATTGGCTCTTATAAAGTTAACTGTCTGTGTTACGGTGCTTATTAGATGTTTCATTTCCAGAGCTTTACAACACAGCGCTTCCTGGCGTATGATGCAGTGATACACGTCAGCTCACCTGCACAGGTCTCCCGCTGCCTCTTCTCCCACATCCTCCTCACTAATCCACTCTTTGATTATTAACATGCACATACTAGAATCGCGGTAGTATTAAAATGATTAACAAAAAGTTTGTATTCTTCGAGGCCGTGACGCACCAAGCCGACGGTCAGTTCTCAACCTAGTTGTTGTGCTGTGTCCCTGACGTTGAGTGTCGTCAGTGAGAGAAATCTCTGATTAGCTGTTCAGCTTAAGCAAATCAGTGCAAGGAAGAAAAAGCGGACGTGAGGAAAAACATGATGCAGTTTCTGCATTAAATAAATTAATGGAGTGGCAGACAATCAAAATAGGACGCCTTTGTCCTATTTGTCCATGTAATGGGGCCCATTATACATACGTTCCCATTGTGCCATTTAACATCATGACCCATATTTAACAACTTTAATGTAAATGAGTATCCACTGTTTCTTTTCCATATATTGCTAATAAGTTACTTTGAAGGTGAATGGAATTTGTGTTGTACTGACCCGTTAAAGTAACTACCTAGACTAAAGTGGATTTGGCTGACCAGCCAGAGGCAGATCAATGGCATTAATTTGTTTTCCCTGCATCATTGCAGCACCCTCGCATGCTTTACAGCCACACACAGGCCTTTCCTCAGCATTATTTGAATACTTCTTGTGTATATATCAGCTTTAAAGTGAGGCATGGCCCTTATTGTGTGCCCTGCCCAGGTGACATCATCTGCAGAAATCAATGATGCGCCATTGTTGGTGCTGTTAGTTATGTGAGGGATAATATAACCTGGTGTCCAGTTGCACTGTTTCTGTGAAGGGAACTGGACCACATGACTATAATTAGGAAGAAAGCAGCTGGAGCACTGGTTTGTTTAAGATTTACATTTATTTAATTTATTTCAATTTGTTTGTCAGGTCACACAGAGCAGCACTCTGTGGGCTCATAGGCAGATCCTCTTGTCTGTGGAAATTGTAATTATAGCTTTTGGCTGCCCATGCAAGTAGATCCATGAAAGAAGATCAGGGTACATGCAGTGCTCACTGTTGGCTGACCTGCAGTGTTAACAGCCACTGATGTGTCTGTGTGTACTCAAGCAGGCCTTCTCCACTTCAATCACCAAGCACACTGAGCAATCTGTGGACAAGGCTAAATATTAGTTATTTTCATATCAACTTTAGTCTGATGGACTTGGATAAACGTGACCTGGACCTGAAAGCAATACTTCTTTAACGTGTCCATACTCCGGCTGCAGATTACTGGTACATCAGATACATCTATGTCTGAGTGAATGTCTGGTAAACATCCTACATTCTTAAATCAACATGATGATGATGATGTGTTTCTCTCTCTCTGTCTAGGTACTGATATCTCCGTTGGCGACGAGGTAGCCATCAAGTTGGAATGTGTGAAGACCAAACACCCACAGCTCCACATAGAGAGCAAAATCTACAAGATGATGCAGGGCGGAGGTACAGTTTACTATAACTCACCACACACACACACACACACCCTGACTGATATGAAATGATCTATATCCTGAAATGTGTGTATAGTTATCCAATTACCTATATGTTGATATTAGGATAGAAGACATTGCCCATAGCGCCCAGCTCTACTACTGAAACCACAGTGGTGTACCTCAATCACATTTTCAAACTAGTTTTACTTTGCTGGCTGATGAATTCACTGCGGGCTTGTTAGTGATTTCTGTCTTCATAGCAAACAGTCTACTTGACTGCATGTAGAAGAGACATTCTGCCTCTGTCAGCACTATGTGCACACATGCATCTGTATTTTTGTCTACCAGGGCAGGATTTATCAGGGCACGGTGGCTGACCCAGACCCCAAATGTATATAAATAGTGTGTGTGTGTGACTGTGACTGTGTGTGTCAGCATTTTGTTGCTGCCTGCCTATAGAAGGAAATGACAGATGGCCTCTTCGCCTTAGCAAGGTCAGCCAGCTACTACAACTAAAGCAGCGCGCGTGCTCTCTATATTAGCATTACACCGGCCACCAACCAAATTATTTCAATGCAGTGATTGTTACGTCCCCGGCTCGGCGAGGGAAAAGGGAGTAACATACACCAGATGTTTGATGGTAAAATAAGATATATTTATTATATACTGTGGACAATTCGGCAAACAATTGCTTTTAACGACACAATGAAGAACAAAAAGAGGGTTCTTAACACAAGAGCAATAAGGCATCAAAGCCAAACCAACAAAAAATAAACACCAACTTAAACCAATTCCAAAACAAAACTTGGGGTGAAAACTGGATCAATACAAAATAAGAACAAAGCATAAATAGCACTGAAGCACCTAGCGATTCCAACACATTGGACACAGAGCACGTAACTTTAACCGATGACATTCAATGCAACCGAATCTAGTATCCACACACACGAGTACAAGGCATATGGCTGACAACACCAGCAGCCCCGACTGTCGAGCTGGCTTGGCATTTGTAGTCACCGGTCTCTCCAGTGCCTCGGACTGGAGAGCCAGAACAGGTGCACCACCAATGGACAATATTTTGCAACATATTTAGCGATTTGGATATTGCACTAGTCCTTATTGCGATTTTGATAAGATTCAGATGAATTGTTCAGCCCATCATGTACAAAAAATGACCAGCCACAGATAATAATCACTCCCAACTTTGAAGATATTCAAGGTACTAAAAACACTGTCGTCTTAATGTCTTTGGTAACTTCAGAAACAGTTTGCACAACAGTACTGAATAAATAAGCACTAAATATTCACCCATCTCCTTCTTTCCTGCTCCCTCTTCTCCTTTAGTGGGTATCCCGACGATAAAGTGGTGCGGTGCAGAGGGGGACTACAACGTGATGGTGATGGAGCTGTTGGGGCCCAGTCTGGAGGATCTGTTCAATTTCTGCTCTCGGAAGTTCAGCCTCAAGACAGTCCTGCTGCTGGCTGACCAGATGGTGAGAAAAGAAGAACTGATGCTGTTAACATTGCCCAATATCCTTTGTGGTTTTCTTTAGCTAGAGCTTACTTGGTTTTCTCAGTTTTCTCAGTTGCACTTGTGTCTGACTGCATCCAGCCATGTTTCCATGTGAAGGCTGACCTCAGATCCTCTCCTGCTTCTCCCTCTAGATCAGCCGCATTGAATACATCCACTCCAAGAACTTCATCCATAGAGACGTGAAGCCAGACAACTTTCTCATGGGGCTGGGCAAGAAGGGCAACCTGGTCTACATCATCGACTTCGGCCTGGCCAAGAAGTACCGCGATGCTCGCACACACCAGCACATCCCCTACCGTGAGAACAAGAACCTGACCGGCACCGCCCGCTACGCCTCCATTAACACTCACCTGGGCATCGGTAAGAGCAGCCACTAAACACTACACACTGCCTTCTTACCCTCCAGGCTGCTGATGTGACTCTGTTCTCTGTGTCTACAGAACAGTCCAGGCGAGACGACCTGGAGTCGCTGGGCTACGTCCTCATGTACTTCAACCTGGGCTCTCTGCCCTGGCAGGGCCTCAAAGCTGCCACCAAGAGGCAGAAATACGAACGCATCAGTGAGAAGAAAATGTCCACGCCCATTGAAGTCCTCTGCAAAGGCTACCCATGTATGTTCAGCTCCCTCTTTTATTACTTGTTAAGAGTCCTAACCAATAAAGGCAACAAAAAAATCCTACAGAAAGAAGAAGAATGTTAAGAATCATGTATTGATGTTGATCCAAACCCTGATTGCTCCTCTTCCTCACAGCGGAGTTTGCCACCTACCTGAACTTCTGCCGCTCTCTGCGCTTTGACGACAAACCAGACTACTCGTACCTCCGCCAGCTCTTCAGGAACCTCTTCCACAGACAGGGCTTCTCCTACGACTACGTCTTCGACTGGAACATGCTCAAATTTGTAAGTTGTATTATCACATTGAGGTGTTTGGTTGGATATAATTATTATTATTATTATTACAGGTTTATATATATTTAGCCTTAAAGACACTGGCTAGACATCCAACTAGATACCAACGTTATCTCAGCCCTCTGGAGAGAGGCAGGCCACAGCCGTGTTTCCACTGCACAGTACTGCTCTGGTCCTCTCACTTTTGGTAGCAGCCGCTTTTCTCTTTTCCGTTTTCCACTGCGGATAGTCCCTCCTTAGCGTAGGCGGGATGATCAGCTGATTGCTGCCGTGACTTCAACGGGACACTCACGGAATCCATTTAACAGCAACCACACATGAATGCACTTAATCAATTGTACCACGTAGTTTTGCCGGCTGCCATTTAATAATGGTCTTGGCCAAGTGAATTTTTAAAAAATGTAATCACTGTTGACGGTAGCTTGGCTTTGTGCAGGATGTCCCGTGTCAGACAGTAGAAGGTCCTCTCTGACCAATCAGCTGTCTGCAGTGTTTTAACTCCACCTTCTATTATGGGCTCGGCTCACGTGGAACCTCGGCCGAGGTGCTACTAAAAAAAAGTACCAGGTACTATCCACAACTTTTGGCAATGAAAACCATAAAAGAGCGTGTTGAGTAGAGCCGTGCTTTACTATGCGGTGGAACACTCGTCAATTTCATTCATACCTCAAAGAAAAGGTGAATTCCATAAAAACTCTTTTTTTTTCTTTTTTTCTTCCATAAATTGACGAGAACAAATCTGTTCGTTCGCGTGCTTTTAGATTGAGGCCCATTGTCACCGTGTTTTAGCCAGTGCCAAATTCCACAGGAAATCTGTTGTAGCTAGACAGCTGAACTGAAGCTTTGGTTAAAGCAGCCCTTTTGATGAGCTTGCAGGCTATATACTGTATGCTAATGTAAATGTATAATAATAACTCTGTGTGTGTGTGTGTGTGTGTGTGTGTGTGTGTGTGTGTGTGTGTGTGTGTGTGTGTGTGTGTGTGTGTGTGTCAGGGTGCCAACAGGGCCGTGGAGGATGCAGAGAGGGAGCGCCGGGAGCGTGAGGAGAGGCTGAGGCACAGCAGGAACCCCGGAGCCAGGGGCATGGCCTCGGCCTCAGGAAGAGTCAGGGCAGCTCCGGAGGTCGCAGCCCCCTCACCACTCAACCCCGCCTCACACACAGGTCAGCGAACACGCCCACACACACACACTAACTGACAGGTCATACGTCAGTATTGCGTTTGAGTCGGGCCTTTTCCATCCACTCATTGTATTCATTTGACTTATTTTGTGTCTTTCAGGTTTAGAGAAGGAGAGGAAGGTGAGCATGCGTCTTCATCGTGGGGCACCAGTCAACATCTCCTCCTCAGACCTGACGGGACGCCAGGACACATCCCGCATGTCCTCACAGGTAACACACACACACTGCTTAGTTACATAATGTGTGAAGTCCACAACAGGTGTGTCGTCCCAAACTTAGTATCGCAGTAGAGCAGGAAAATAAATCCCTCTCATTCAGTGGGTAATGGGCATTAAATAGAACAAGGGGAGGACTTTGCATTGCAGCACAGTGAATACTATGAAATATATAATCTGCAGTATTGGCGTTACTAGTTTAACTACATTTCTCAGTAGCACAGTGGTAGTGTTGCTGTTTTCTGAATCAAATAGCTTTTCAGTAGCGTAGCTCTTTTATTGATCAAGTGGTCTAAAAATAAAACTGCTTAGCATCAGTAAGTACACAGACGTTCATGTGTCGCTGACAGAGGCACTTCGTATTACGGAGACATCACACACCTGGCATCGATGCCTGTTGGCCCTGCTGCAGGGAATACGGACACAGCAGCTTGAGTTAGTGAAGCGAACTGTTAGCTTAGCGAACTGTTAGCTTAGCGAACTGTTAGCTTAGCGAACTGTTAGTGAAGCGAACTGTTAGTGAAGCGAACTGTTAGTGAAGCGAACTGTTAGCTTAGCTAACTGTTACATTAGCTCACTGTTAGTGAAGCTAACTGTTACATTAGCTCACTGTTAGTGAAGCTAACTGTTAGCTTAGCTCACGGTTAGTGAAGCTCACTGTTAGTGAAGCTCACTGTTAGTGAAGCTAACTGTTACATTAGCTCACTGCTAGTGAAGCTAACTGTTAGCTTAGCTCACGGTTAGTGAAGCTCACTGTTAGTGAAGCTCACTGTTACATTAGCTCACTGTTACATTAGCTCACTGTTACATTAGCTCACTGTTAGCTTAGCTCACTACACTTTCCAAGTAGCTTGCCAAACACAGATCATCTGCTAGGCTCAATTGCCTAGCAGGAACCATATATCACAAGAGAACGTGAGAGTATGTATCGGCATGTACAGACTTCTCACTTGTACCAAATGTTAGTAACTTTTTTGCATTTTACATTCACTTACATGAAGCAACCAAACAGCAGCAGTTCCTTTGTAACAGCAGAACTAAATGAGAACAATTGAGATTAGGGTAAATAAGCATTTCCTTTTTTTGGACGTAGTTTCATTCCATCCTGCTGGAAGTGTGAATCTGTTTCATGGCTTCATTGGGTCCTTTGTTCTTTTCCCACTTGAAGACATGGTGCTCCCCCTGGAGGTCAAAGAGTGTAGCAACCGGTCTAAGCATGAGATTGTATTAAATCTGCTGTTGGTGTTTAACGTGAAGCCATAGCACTATTTATTTATCAGAAACTGGTTCACATAAAAACTGTCCACACATCATCAACACAGGAGGCACTAATAACAAATCAGGTCTTGAATTTATTTGATCTACATTTCATAAGATTTATTTGGTAGATAGACGGTGAGAAAGACAGGAATCACTTTGTGAATTATCATGAGTAACCGACTCACGACTCTGGGTTGTTGTACATGTTAAACTACAAATACATAATGTCCATTTGTACCTGGTATTGATGTTGTTGTTGTTAACGTCTCTCCTGCAGGCTCTGTCCTCCCGAGTCACGCCCAGCGGCCTCCAGTCTGCAGCTCCACGGTGAAAGCGCCCATCCATCCACTTGTGCACCATGGAGGCCTCAACATGCACCGCCTGCAGCACACACACACACACACACACACACACACACACACACACACACACACACACACCCACACACCCACACACACAACTCTTCAATGACACAGGGGACTGCCAACCAATGCACCAGAGTCTGGCTGCACTCTTGTTCACTTTATAGAGGAAGAGCTGCACAACCAGGATTGTGTGTGTGAGCAGCCCCCACACGCACACAGACACAGACACACACACACAGACACACACACACACACACACGCGCGCGCGCGCAGACACACACGCGCAGACACACACACACACACTCTGTTGATGAAGCCTTGGATTCACTTTTCTCTGGCATCTTTTTTTTTTTTTTTTTTAAACCTTTTGGTTTTACTTATTTTTGCTATTTAGCATTAAAACTTATCTTCCACCAGCTCCGCTGACAGACTTCACAAGGGTCTGTTATCAGTTGTCAAATAGTGTGTAGGACATTTTTTGATGATGAAAGCTGGAAGACACGTGATCTATCATGGCATTGTTAAAGAACAGTGCATAAACTCTATTGTTTGTCAACAAACAAGTCAACTGTTTTGTTTTAGGTGTTTGAGGTTTAAATGTAAAGGTAGGATAACCCTGACAAAAGGTCTTCTAATGTTCTAGTTTCAAAGGTGTTTTTTTTTTTTGTCCTCCTCAGGTGCGTGTTGTAGTAATTCCAAAAACGCGCAGCACATTTTCTGTCTATGTTGAGGTTGTGAGTGCAGTGTGCTGCTTGGGAAAGCTATGAATGGATGACATGTTGTTTTTAACCGGTGCATAGTGATGTGCGTTTGTGTGCGTTTGTGTGGTTCCGTTCTATACAAGAACAAGTTGAGGTGTATTCTCTTTTAGGTTTCTATCTCCTTTGCCTCCTAACCTCTTTCTACACCACACGTCTGCCTCCATTTTTCTTTTTCCAACTACACCTCTGGCCATTTTCTACCAAGACCTTTTCAAACGCTCACCGTCTGTCTTATTTGAAGACTTGCACCGACATTTCAGGGAGTTATAACTTGCTTGTCTGAATGTGCCTCTCCAACACAAACACCCACCTCACGCAGGCTGAAAACATTTATTTTCCAATGGAATGATACTTGGTGTTTAGTTTTCCTCGTACTTCTTTACAATTTTAGTCAACAAGCCCAGAGCAGATAAATCCACAGCCAAACTCCACAATGGAAACATAGTGCTGGTTATTATTCGCCCATTTGCAGGATTATATTGCAGAAATACGTCCTGGTAAGCAAAACAAACAATTATTCTGATCCATTACTTTTCTCTTTATTCTAATAATTTCATATTGATGCGCCGATACACTAGATTTCGCTACATGGGTGCACAGTGCACAACTGAAGTGAAGCCTGTCAGTTCAGATGTCCTTGACATGACTAAATGAGAGGCACACGGATCAAGATCAGTTTATGTGAAAGTCCAGGTAGAAAATGCACCGTCGTGCTTTAACATGAGGCTAGTTGGAAGTGGGGAGGTTTTGGAGAGCTGTGGACTGTCGTCTTAAAGGATGTCCAGCGGTACTGGAGCTACGAGCCTCGTGTGGCTCTTTTCGGTGACCTGTGTTCTTCCACCTGGGCGGCCGATCTGACCAAGGAATCCTGCAGATTTTGGAGTAGAAAATCCTCGATGTGGTAGACTGGTGGTAGGCCATTTTCTCTAGTTGTAGGGGAGGGTTGTAGTGGTAATGTGTACATGCTTGTTCTGTTGTTGTGTATAGGGTGTTACTCTTCTGCCACGTTCACAGCAGCCGCTTTACGGTTCGGGATTATGGCGGCGGTGTATGGAGGGATTGGGAATGCCTCACTCCATTAGAGTTCCTGCTAAATCCGTTTTTATATATATATATATATATATATATATATATATATATATATATATAGCAGGTACACTTTACAAGGGATAATAGTTTTTCTGTCTTGTCTGCTTCTCTCACTGCTTTCTTAGTTTGTCACCTGTGCAGTAGATATATCTCTTGGATTCATAGAAAATCTTTCTTTTAACTCCCACCTTAAGAATAATGCTCCTGATTTGTAATGCCACTGTATTTGTGTATTTTAAAAGTGTAAATAAATTAATAAGTACTTGTATATGTTGCATTTTATTCATTGGGCTGGCCGAACTGATCCTTTAAATCACTACAAACCATCTGGAGACAATAAATGTCCATTCCATCATTTCTAATACCATTCTCTGTACACGCATCATCCTTACTGAACTGTCTTTGAATGGGACAGGGTCAAATACAATACAGCTCACTACCCATCTAATCCCAACTCCACATGAATGCTGTAATAAATCAATACAATGGTTCCTTGCAGCAATGCTATAATGTGAGCAGAGGGTAGAGCTGCACAGCCAGGACAGGCAGCGGAACCTCCACAGTGACGAGTCACACCAAAGAGAGACCGCAAGCTACGTGGACAAGATAGAGTTGATGTTTATAGCGCTGTACATCAATAAACCTGTCTAGGTGTCATTTTGTTATACTTGTAATATAATGAACTGTGAGCATGTGAAGTGTTCCAGGGAAAGAGGGTGCTGGGGGAGGTGTGTGTTTATTTATTGTTACACTGATTCATATGCACAACATGATAGAAGAGAAACATGGATTTAGTGTTGATAAGAAAATAATATTGTGAGTCTTGGATATGACTCATCATTGTCTGAAACCCAGCTTCTGGTCAAAGTGGAGGAAGCCTGAGTGCAGCTGAGGTGGGAACAGCAAGCAATCTCCACAGCTGACTGATGCAGGAAGACACCTGTCAATCAAGCAAACATGCCCCAAAGCATGAGTCCCTTTAATACTTAAAGCTGCACTAATTCATATTTTTATATTAAAAATGGCTCAAATGACTAGGAGTGATGCACCCCTCAGCTGTCCAGGGCATCTTGCAGCTCATTTTTTTGCTTCGGTCATGCTCTCAGTAGTTTTCAGATAAACCCACTGTAGGCTTCCTGCTGGAGGAGCAGCACACACAGGTAAATTATATGCTGGCCCAGAGCAGACATTAACACATTACATTTAGCTGATGCTTTTGTCCAAAGCGACTTACAATAAGTGCAATGAGGATACAACTCCGAACAGCAAGAATATAGCAAGTACATTAGCTTCAAATAAGCCAAACCAATTTAAGTGCTACATACAGAAATATTTATTTATTTTTAAATACATTTTTATTATTGGTGAAGCAGGTGAGGTTTCAGTCTGCAGAAGGTGTGAAGACTGTCTGCTGTCCTGACATCAATGGGGAGCTCGTTCCACCATTTTGAAGCCAGGATAGCAAACAGGCGGTTTTATTTGAGGGGAATCTGAGTCCCACTCGCAGTGAGGGAGCAGCGAGCCGATTGGCCGATGCAGAGCGAAGTGAACGAGCTGGAGTGTATGGTTTGACCATGGCCTGGATGTAGGAAGGGGCTGATCCATTCACAGTTTGAACTTGGGAAGGTTAAAGACCAGTCGGGCTGCTGCATTCTGGATGAGCTGTAGAGGGCGGATGGCACATGTAGGCAGTCCAGCGAGGAGTGAGTTGCAGTATTTAAGGCGTGAGATGACAAGAGCCTGGACCAGAAGGGGACGTGTCCTCCTGATGTTGTACAGGGTGTGTCTGCAGCATGGACGTGCGGTCAGGGGAGGCAGGGGAGGCAGAGCCCCCGTCATCATAAAAAGTTTTTAAAAACAAATAACAATAAAATAAATATAAATGTATATTTGTTCACTGGTCTGTGCTATAACTGCATTTTCTGTATGATTCCAATATATTTTTATATTTTTTAGAGTCAAAATCGCTGAATATGCGCATTCTCTGTTCAGATACAGGAGAGACGAGCTGAGCCTCCCCTCGGATTGTGCAATCCGTCGCAAACTAGGTTGAGCTCATGCATTTGGCACGTGCCTGTTGCTATCTCTCTGTATGTCGCCAATATAATGTTTGCAGACACTTTTATTATGTGTCGTGACTTTCCATAGTCCAGTTAATGTATGTAATGTATGTGTGTAACATATTTAGTCTTGCTGATGTGACATAAAACCACAGTGAGAAGACACCAGGTGAGGCAGACAGTACTCACTGAAGAGGGCGCACGTGAGCCCAATACATGTACCTCTCTGAGTCTCTATAAATGTAACGTTCTTTTTTGGCCAAATATGTCCCTTACCTGTGTGTATAAATAATGCTGATATGAGATACGAACAATAACCAGTAGTCAATGTTCATGCTGCCAAGAAGATGGTGAATAAGCTATTCAGTTTCAGTTCATATATTTGTAAATCTGACTCTGAAAGAGTGAGTGCCTCCCCAGCCATGAACCTCATCGCACGTCACTGGTCTGCAGGAGCGGGCTGTCGTAACGATGCTGGCACTGAAGGACAGCTGGTCGTCCAGTGTCCTAGAGGGGAGGCATTAGGACCCAGCAGCATGAGAGATGCTCCTTTCTGCCCTGATGATGGTTTGTATGCAGACGTGCGGGGAGAAACGCAGCTCCGGTGCTGAAGCAGGAGGCTGGAGGAGGCACAGAGACTGAGACAGGAGGCTGGAGGAGGGACAGCTCTAAGAGACTGAGACAGGGGGCTGGAGGAGGGACATCTCTCTGCAGCATCAGCCGGTAAGAGACTCGCAGTTTGTCACTGCGTGCATTCTGACATCACTACAGATCGCATTCCATGCCTCTGCTTATATACTTATGCAAGTCAATATAAGCAGAGGCAGGGAGTGAAGCGGGAAGGCGATTATCACAGCCACAGTGACACGTGACTGTTAATATCGACATCATATCGCAAGACTTGTCATTTTTCCTGCTCGTTTCCTCCCACAATGCCAGCCCGGCAAGTCGTGACATACGGTGTGCAGAGGCTCTTCGTTATGCAGGGAGGATGACGTTAGTCAGGATTGTATATTTTAGTTATAAAACTTAAAACCTTTACATATAATTACATATTATTTTCAGTCATTTCACAAGAAAAGTAAAAGTGGAAAACAGTTGACAACATTTTCATTTGAAGGGCATAATGGCACTTGATGTTGAGTGAGGGAGGGAGGATCTGCTACTATTATATACACGCATATATATATATATATATATATATATATATATATATATATATATATATATATATACACAGTATATACTGTATATATACATATGTATGTATGTATGTATTTATGTATGCAGAAACAGAGCAACATAAGTTTAGGAGTTTAGGAGTCCTCTTCCAATTGTTTTTGCTCTCTACCAACTCCTGAGAAAAATATCTATCTCTTTATCTGCTAAATGCTCCACTATGTTCACCAGCTAGTCTCTAACTGTCACAGTTTCAGAAATCAGAAATCCTTTATTAGTCCCACAATGGTAACATTTACCTTGTTACAGCAAAAGAACAAGAAAGTAAAGTGGCGAGTACACAATAATTAAATAGAAGAAAATAGAGAAAAAGTAGTATAAGTAAGTAAGTAAGTCGTTGATAAAAGTTGTACAAGTGAATATTGCACATTGCAGTGGTAATTGCACACAGTGGTGGAACAGTGTGTTCTTGGTGTGGTGTACCAGGGGCCATGGTGATTGTACAGTCTGACCGCTGCAGGGAGAAAAGACCTATGTTATCTCTCCGTGAGACACCGCGAGTGAAGCAGCCCGTCACTGAAGGAGCTGCAGAGTGCGGACAAAGTGTCCTGGAGGGGGGGGGACATGTTGTCCAATAGAGAGGACAGCTTGGCCGTCATTCTCCTGTCTCCCACCACCTCCAAAGTGTCCGGAGGGCTCCCCAGGACAGAGCTGGCCTTCTTCACCAGTCTGTTCAGTCTCTTCTTGTCAGCAGCCGAGATGCTGCTGCCCCAGCAGACCACTCCATAAAACATAGCTGCTGTCACCACAGAGTCAAAGAAGGTCTTAAGGAGCCCCCTGCACTCCAAAAGACCTCAGTCTCCTCAGCCAATAAAGCTGCTCTGTCCCTTCTTAAACACAGCAGCAGAGTTATCTGACCAGTCCAGTATACTGTTTAGGTGAACACCCAGATACTCAATGTCCGTTCACTGGTGTTGGAGGGAGAATGATGACGTCCCCCATCAGAGATAAGGCCGACAATGGCAGAGTCATCAGAGAACTGCAGGTGACACTTTGCTGTGTTGAGGGTGATGTCTGCAGTGTAGAATAACAGGTTTGTAGCAAATATATATAAGGATGAGGAGGCAGCATGACGAAATACGAGGATTTATAAAGGAAAAAGGCTTACTTGCTGAATGTCCAAAGGTAAGAAGTGGCCTGGGGGCTGGACAGGGGCGAAGCATGAGAGGGGGCAGGGCAGACTGGAAAAGTCTCTCAGAAGGGCGACCAGACAGTAGGGCCAATTGGGAGACCAGGTCTGGAGGGTGACAAGACCAGCAGAGCACCTCTGGAGGCCGGCCACGGTGGCAGGACCCCTTTGTAGGCCGGCCACGGAGATGTGACAATACAGGAACACATCGACAGAGACGGGACCACACCAGAACACAGAGATGGTACCATACCACATTGTAACACAGCCACGGAGATGATACCAAACCGGAACACAGATATGGGAACACAGAGACGGGACCACACTGGAACACGGACACCGGACCCCAATGGAACACAGAAATGGGACCACACACGGAGACGGACAACACTTGAACATAGCCACTGACAAGACTTTGGCCGGGTCCCCTGCATCACAAACTGACAAGTCGTCAGCCTTGATTCCTTAATCAGGATCTGACTACTAGATGTTGGCCGGACCCCCCACTCAGAGACAGACAACACATCGGCCGGGATCCCTGATTTAGGAACTGGTTCGGGGTTCCAGCGGGACGTTAATCGTGGTGCTGGGTTGCGGATATTCTGGGTTGCTGGGCAGCACATTCTTGCCAGTTTGATGTGTGCCTCTGATTATTCTGTGAATAACTCAGACCCGACTTCATACAGCATGTAAAGTTACATAACATACAACATTACAGTACATTAGCCTTCTGGGTCAGAGTGCAACTTCAAGAGAGATTCAGAGGACAAATGCAGCCTATTGCTGACCATGTTACCTGGAGACACTGGATTGCTGGCTGTTTTGGCCTGAGACCAGCATGCATTTCCCACACAACTCGTCCCTTTAGCTTTTTAAGAGCTTGTAAATAGCTGACTAGCTAGCTTCCTCACTAAGCAAACAGCAGCTGAGTGACATCCCTGTTTTGATCTTTAGAAATCTAGAGAGAGAAGTGTCTCCTGTTAACAGATGTATACAAAACATCCTGCCCACCATCCTTTGTCTGATTTATTAAATACACATACACACATGTATTATACATAAATTCTACACATATCCTCTTTGGTTAAATAAGTTTAGTCTGGGAACTGTCTAAATGCTGCAGGCCAGAATTATCCTGAAAAAGAATGATGCAGAATTATGTGTACTTTAAGAGAAACATTATCTGTTAATTAACATTAACTGTTTGTTGTCATTTTCCTTCTTTTATTTAGCTCCTCTTGTGTGCTTCCATTAAAACAGCACTATGGGAGGCGTGGACGTGGGTGCAGGGGGGGTGAAGGCTCCAGATGGCGGGTGGGGCTGGGCGGTGCTGGCCGGCTGTTTTCTCATCACAGGTTTTTCCTACGCTTTCCCTAAAGCCATCAGTGTCTTTTTCAAAGAGCTCATCATCGAGTTTGGGGTCGGATACAGCGACACTGCCTGGATCTCCTCCATACTGCTGGCCATTCTCTATGGCACAGGTAGGGTACAGAACAATACACATACAGTACAGTAATATACACATACAGAACAATACACATACAGTACAGTAATATACACATACAGAACAATACACATACAGTACAGTAATATGCACATACAGCACAATACACATACAGTACAGTAATATACACATACAGAACAATACACATACAGTAATATACACATACAGCACAATACACATACAGTACAGTAATATACACATACAGCACAATACACATACAGTAATATACACATACAGAACAATACACATACAGTAATATACACATACAGCACAATACACATACAGTACAGTAATATACACATACAGCACAATACACATACAGTAATATACACATACAGAACAATACACATACAGTAATATACACATACAGCACAATACACATACAGTACAGTAATATACACATACAGCACAATACACATACAGTAATATACACATACAGAACAATACACATACAGTACAGTAATATACACATACAGCACAATACACATACAGTACAGTAATATACACATACAGCACAATACACATACAGTACAGTAATATACACATACAGAACAATACACATACAGTACAGTAATATACACATACAGAACAATACACATACAGTAATATACACATACAGTACAGTAATATGCACATACAGAACAATAGACATACAGTACAGTAATATGCACATACAGTACAGTAATATGCACATACAGAACAATACACATACAGTACACTAATATGCACATACAGCACAATACACATACAGTACACTAATATGCACATACAGAACAATACACATACAGTACACTAATATGCACATACAGCACAATACACATACAGTACAGTAATATACACATACAGCACAATACACATACAGTACAGTAATATGCACATACAGCACAATACACATACAGTACAGTAATATACACATACAGAACAATACACATACAGTACAGTAATATACACATACAGAACAATACACATACAGTACAGTAATATGCACATACAGCACAATACACATACAGTACAGTAATATACACATACAGAACAATACACATACAGTACAGTAATATACACATACAGCACAATACACATACAGTACAGTAATATACACATACAGAACAATACACATACAGTACAGTAATATACACATACAGCACAATACAGTAATATGCACATACAGCACAATACACATACAGTACAGTAATATGCACATACAGCACAATACAAGTACAGTAACACAATACACATACAGTACAGTAATATACACATACAGAACAATACACATACAGTACAGTAATATACACATACAGCACAATACAGTAATATGCACATACAGCACAATACACATACAGTACAGTAATATGCACATACAGCACAATACACATACAGTACAGTAATATGCACATACAGAACAATACACATACAGTACAGTAATATACACATACAGAACAATACACATACAGTACAGTAATATACACATACAGCACAATACAGTAATATGCACATACAGCACAATACACATACAGTACAGTAATATGCACATACAGAACAATACACATACAGTACAGTAATATACACATACAGAACAATACACATACAGTACAGTAATATACACATACAGCACAATACACATACAGTACAGTAATATGCACATACAGAACAATACACATACAGTACAGTAATATGCACATACAGAACAATACACATACAGTACAGTAATATGCACATACAGCACAATACACATACAGTACAGTAATATGCACATACAGCACAATACACATACAGTACAGTCCAATAATAGTGGCACTCCAATAACATTGGACATTTATTTAACATTTATTTTAAATTATTATATTATAATCCTGTACATAGGGTTAGGGTTTATTTTTGGGGAATATACTTGTTTACTGTTTACCCAGAGTCAGGTGACAAGATCGATAACTTCCCCAGCTTCCCAAATCTCCAAGGCTGTCTTTTTAACCTGTTGTACCTCACAGTGATGGGAGAACCAGAGCACCCAGACACACATGGTGTTACTCTTTGTCCAGGTCCTCTGTGCAGTGTGCTTGTGAACCGCTTCGGCTGTCGTCCTGTGATGATGGTGGGTGGCCTTTTTGCCTCTCTGGGAATGATCCTGGCCTCCTTCTCCACCAGCATTATCCACATCTACCTCTCGACTGGGGTCATTACAGGTCTGACACTGCTGAAAGTTTGTATTGACTTCTCCTCACCAACATATATGAACACACCTATCTTACTCAGTCTTTGCAAGCTGACGTTAGCTTATACAGTATGTGTAGTATGATGATTCATTCTTTTAAAGCCTCTCAGAAGAATTTGAGGTTGTAGTTACCCTTTAAAAATAGCAATCAGCACATATCAAACTGGGATTTTTAAACCCATTAAAAGGCAGCATTTACTAGTCCCTGTTTGCTCTGAAAAAAGATGGTTAAATGTATGTTTGAATAAAGAATACATGAATGTTAAAAGCTTTCTTATCTTTGCTGCAGGTTTGGGGTTAGCCCTAAACTTCCAACCATCTCTCATTATGCTAAACCAATACTTCAGTGAGAAGCGTCCTCTGGCCAATGGACTGTCAGCAGCAGGAAGTCCTGTGGCCCTGTGCTGCCTCTCGCCCCTTGGCCAGTTTTTCCAGTACCAGTACGGATGGAGGGGGGGCTTCCTCATCTTGGGTGGCATTCTACTCAACTGTTGTGTGTGTGGGGCCTTAATGAGGCCTTTAGTTGCCCCCAAGATTCTCAAGTCAAGTCTCAAGGAGCTGGAACAGGACAACGAAGAAGGAACAGAGAAGAAGAAGCCCAAAGCCAAACTGCTGGACTTCTCTGTGTTCAAAGACTGTGGCTTTCTCATCTACACTGTGGCGGCGTCCATCATGGTGCTGGGGCTGTTTGTACCTCCAGTGTTTGTCGTGAGCTATGCGAAGGAGCTGGGGAATGAGGACACCAAATCGGCACTGTTGCTCTCTATCCTGGGCTTCATTGACATTTTTGCCCGGCCGACATGTGGTGTGATTGCCGGGCTAAAATGGGTGCGGCCTCGTTGCGTCTACCTCTTAAGCTTTGCTCTGATCTTCAATGGAATTACTGATCTGGTTGGATCACAGGTCGGTGAATGCTTGCTTGTTATGAACTGGAAAGTCATGTGTCAAACCTAAACCTATGTTTTGCTCTTCCTTCACAATGCCTTTTATATCTGTTCCCAGGCCAAGGACTATGGATCGCTGGTGGTATTCTGCATTTTCTTCGGCATCTCCTACGGCATGGTGGGTGCCCTGCAGTTTGAGGTTCTCATGGCAATAGTTGGTACTGAGAAGTTCTCCAGTGCCATCGGCCTGGTCCTGCTCATGGAGGCCATTGCTGTGCTAGTGGGGCCGCCCTCTGCAGGTCAGTCAGCACAGAGACTAAGTAACCAATGTATTCATTTTTTTAACCAGGAGTATTTCCAACTGAGATTCAGAATCTCTTTTACAAGGTTGTTCTGGTCAAGACAGGAGCATAAAGAGTTTCACAAAAAAGAGCAAGCAACAGAATTAAAACAAACTGACAAACTAAATTAGCAGCGTTCAGTAACAGGACATGTGCAATTAGTTGTCAGATAGTCCTTAATCCTGTTTTTATAATCTTCTATGCTTATAGTAAGTCAGTTAATGTGTCTCTGTAGCTCACACCAAGATGAAGGTGCAAAAACGGTAAAAACTTTCACCACAGACGGGTTCGGGGAATGACTTGCAGAATATGTCCGTGTGTCCGCAGTTTGCAGTTGCTGATATTTTTGGAGTCAGTAGAGAATATAAATAAGGAGACAGTTTGTGTAGTATGGCATTATAAATAAATATTTGAAAGGTTTTTGCTGACATCAGTACATGCAATTGAGCCTTTCCTGCGTTTAATATTGTCACACCACAGCTAGTACTGGAGAAATTATTTGTTGTTACATTTAGGGAAATAATTAACACTTACCTTTGCCAGCTATTAACAGGCCACAACATATACTGAGTGTCATTCTTTGCCAACGGCAAAGAAAGGTTTTGGGCTGACTTGAAACCCCGGTGAACACCCACGGTGTCACTTCCCTCGAGTCGAATGGATGACAGGAACGTCAGCTGTGCACTGACTGCTCAAAGGTCGGCAATAGTTTCAGTTCATTTAGGTTAACATATAAATGCAGACAGAAACTAAACCAAAATACTTCAGGGAGGAGGGTTAACATTCAATGTCCACTATGGTCTCAACAAAATGAGTTTCTTAGCCATGTCTGCTTCTTAACCATATTCTCTGAAGATCACTCTCTATCTACAGTATTGCATTTCTCAATATCAGACTCACACCAAACCAAAATCCTTGCCATTTGTTCTTCTGCCTTGTCATTCAAATAAGTAGAAAGTTATGGCATCGCTTCCATACTAGGACAGACTTGTACCACAGGCTGTATGAGTTTCTAAATGTGTATGTAAACTAGCAGTATCTCTGTGTGGTTCTCTATTTGATCCTCTCAACTGTTTCCCTGTTTCTCTGTCAGGCCGGCTTCTTGATGCCACCCATAACTACATGTGGATCTTCCTGCTGGCAGGAAGTGAGGTGGTCCTCTCAGCTGTGGTCCTGGCTACATGTAACTTCCTGTTTATCAGAAAAGACTCCTCAGAATCAGCAGACACGCTTGAGAACATCACAGTGACACAGGTGTGCAGCAAACCTCCAGACATGAATGACGAAGAGGAAAAAGGAGCAAGAGAGGAACAAGAGAAGGAGACAAAGAAGGAGGTGATAAAAGCATTAAAGGAGGAGGTGGAAGCAGACAAAGAGAAAGTAGAGGAGGCCAGGCCAGAGAGTGTAACAGTGGACTCACAGGAAGTGGAAAGGTTCTTGAAAGAGCCACAACAAAATGGCGACATGGCCAGCAGTCCTGAAACATGCCTGTGAGCATTCCTTTTTTTAAACTACCCAACAGCAGGATGAAGTGAACTTTGAACACTGTTGGATGCTTTCCTTAAATTCAGCGTTTGACCTAGATGTTCATGCCTGTCTTCTTGGTGCCACTGCCATATGAAATAATAAGAGTTATGTCAGCAATATTTCATCACTAGATGTTAAAAATGTGGTGCAGCACTGCCTTGTGTATACCCTACTGTTTGTATCAAAAGTTAAAAGTTTTGTTTTGATGTGGCCACCAGCAACTAAAGTTAAGGGATAATTTGACGTTATTCTATATTCATAGTGTCAACAGATCCCATGAAAAGACCTGACTACAGCTGGAAATGAGCTTTTAGCTATTTCTGGTGAAATAAATACAAAATAAAACTTTAAAAAAATAAACCAACAATCAATTTATCCTACTAAATGCCTGGTCACACTAAAAAGTGGAGCAGTCAGGCTCATTCATGTTCCTTGTGAAAAAGGTTGCGCTAACACCTGGTCGTGTCAAGAAGGTAGGGTAAACCTCAATATGCAAAACTTTGCAAAAACTCTTGCTAAACTTGCTGCCTGACGACCTATCCTAACCTTAACCATTTTGCAAGAGTTTCACAATTCGAGGGTTAGCATCTAGACACGACCCTAAAACCTTGGTGGCATAGTGAGGACTAGCATGCTAAACACTAACACTAGCCAGCCAGAACATGCTAGCACTAGTCAGTCACAGTAGCTCTCTGTGCTAGTTAGCATGCTTGCTAACTGTCAATTAGCAAAGCATGCCTCTGTTGTACTCTAGTAGAGCAGCGTCAGCAATAAATAAATGTTGATGAGCATTAAGCTATGATAGCAGTCGAAATGGTTTGTTGTATTTCAAGAAGACTTCAGTACCAGGCTGTTTTAGGAAATTACAACATAATTAAACAAATATAGTTTTAAAGATTTACGTCTGCAGTAGGAACCAATGGGTGTGGAGCTAAGAGCCACATGCAGACAGTGTGGGGGCATCAGAAAACATTGAATGTTGGATTAACACGCAGTTAGTTTTGGTCTTTTTATTGGATTTGTTGGCAATAATGAATAAGAATAAGAATGTTAGCATCAAGCCAGCGCTATCCTTTAAATACAAAAGGCTGCTTTTTTTTCGTGTTATAAGGACTGAGAACAGCTTACTTGTGTGAGATGGAACACCTTTCTATTAATGCTTAAAATGGTTAGTGTGTGCTGTGAAAACTACTTGTTGTCATCAAAGTACAAACATCTGTCCAGTTAAGGCAGACTTGATGTTTGAGTGTTTGAGTGAGAAGTGGTTTGTGTTGTATCGGTATGTAATGGTTGCTAATAGTTTCTACGTTCATAGGGTGTAAGTGTTTAAAGATTGTTGCTGCTCTCATGGTAGCTTTGTGATTCCTCCTCAGATTATAAGCAGGGTTTTCATCACCATGTCCCATAAGATATTTACAGTCTTTTAGATGAAGTATTTAAACTTTAGAGTTTGAGATACAGTAAGGGAAACATGTTTTTGTCTACACTGCCCTCACAGAGCATGAAGTGAAGAGAAAGTTTCACTCTGTCCCTTAAGGCAATACACTTGTCATAGTACAAGCAGCCATACATGTATCTCACTGTTATTGTTGGTAAACTTGCAGGGAAACAGCTCATGATATAACACAACAGCTGGTGAGTGATGCATCCATCAGTATCCATGGTGATGGAAGCCTTCTACAGTTTCGAATAGCGAGTGGGGCTTGAAGTGTCACTCAGTTTCGTTAGGGGCCTTAATATCGTCATTTTATCATTCAACAGAAATACTATACACCTGCAATAGCTGCTAGTTGCTTCTTTTCAGATGTTACAGATTATTTTATTATAATGTAAGACCATGCATTCAGCTGAATACCAAGCTCTCTTCTAGCTTTATTTTGTTTATAAAAGCGTGACTCACTGTGATTTGAATGTACAGTATGTATGTCTATGTGTGATAAAGCTGCAAACGGTGAAACAGTAAAGCTAACGCCTGATATATATTAAAGCAGCTGCTTTAACAATAAATAAAATGTTAAGTCACTCATATGTTTCAACCACAAATTCCTACTTAATGTCCCTGATATCAGTCCGAACAGACAAAACTGTTGTTTAATTTTAGCATTTCGATTTTCTGTTGCAAAATTATGTATCCATAATGTGAAAAGATTAAAATATTCTGAAAGAAAAACATCCAGGTTAACCCAAAGGTGTGTAAAAATGTCTTCATGAATCAATCTGTTCTGGCAGCGTAGAGGCCTTTTCAGAAGAAATGGATCTCAACAGATCTGGAGAAAAACTGTTTGCTTCCAACATGGATTACGCCATTAGCCACCCAACTTTGGCTAAATGCAAGGAGACACCATCCCCCACACCACCAAATAACCACCATGATGACATCCAAATAAATGGAGCGAGTGGCCTTCCTGTAGCACCAGCCACAACAAGCCTGCACACCAAGGACCCCAGTCCCTCAACTCCACCGCCAGACATGGATGAAGTTGGAATTCTGTGGAGTAACATTGAGACATCCTACCCCCTCTCCTCCCTCTCCCTTCCTCCTTTTTAACGACAGGATGAACAAATTGGTGAAAGGTGGTCTTAAACTGACACCTCAAATAACCCCCGGCTCTAAACCATCATCCACCACCATCATCCCCCATTCTTCTCCCCCTCCCAACATCCCCCGCACCTCCCCCTCGGCTTATACCAAAAGCACACTCATGGACACTCAAGGACATCACCCCCCCCCCCCCAAACTGGTCACCAAACTGTTCTAATATGTCATGCCGTTCCTGTCTTGAGTACTACCAGACAAAATAATCAGCGCTCAGTACGCACTACGTCTGGTTATCTTAGATATATCAGTGCACAGCCAGGACCGGCTTTACCTCCTATCACAGACTCCCTGCAGCTGAAAGTGGCTCTTCTGAATGTCAGATCACTGGCTAACAAATCTTTTTTGATTAATGATATGATAGTTCAAAAGAACTTGCACTGTATGTTTCTAGTTGAGACCTGGTTAAACAACATTACTGGTGTGGCAACACTGACTGAGACGTGTCCTCCTAACTATAAATACTATCAGGCAGTCAGGCAAAATAAGAAAGGTGGAGGGATTGCCGCTATCTTATCAGCGTCGCTTGTATGTAATGACATTGACATGGGTGAATTTACATCATTTGAATATTTTGCTATTGAGCTCAAAGCAGAACTATCTTTGCTCATCATCACATTGTACAGGCCACCAAAAATATTCAGCACTATTTCTACAGGAATTCTCAGAGCTGATTTCACTCAGCATCACTAGATGTGAAAGAATAATCCTGCATGGAGACCTAAATATTCAAGAAGAATGATCCCAAGACTATTGAACTTGAAAAGTTACTAGACAGCTATGATCTAAAACAAAATATCAGTGAACCCACTCATCAACATGGTAACACGCTAGACTTAGTGATAACGACAAGGCTGGACATCCATAAGGTCTCAGTAATCGAATTATATCTGACCATCACTGTGTTTTTTGATGCTAACCTAATCTTAACAAAGACCAAAAGAGAGACAGTAGTCAAAAAAAGAATACTAGATGACACAGCAGAGGAAACATTTTCTAATATCATGAGATCATTTGAACTATGCTCAGACTGCTCCTTAAATCTCATGGTTGAAAATCTAAACAACACCTTATCATCTACCCTGGATACTGTTGCTCCATTAAAGGTCAAAAAGAAATCAACCGACAGAATCTCCCCATGGTTAAACAACAGCAATGTTACTCAGACTAAGAGGACTTGTAGAGCAGCTGAACGAAGATGGAGGAAAACTTAGCTTATTCACCTGCATCACTTTAACTGAGCTTCATAAAACTGTGATGGAATGTAACTCCTCCACCTCTTGTGTTGACCCGATACCTACAGCATTCTTTAAGCGGATACTCGACAGCATTTCAAGTCACGTCCTAAATATTATAAACACGTCTCTTCTAACAGGCATCTTCCCAGACGTCTTCAAAACAGCTGTTGTAAAACCCTTGCTAAAGAAACCTAACCTAGACAGTAATACACTGACCAACTATAGGCCTTATATCTAATATTTAACCTTCCATTCATCAGCAAAATACTAGAATAAATTGTCTCGGTCCAAATAAAACCCTTTCTTAAAGAAAACAACATCCTGGAGGAATTTCAATCAGGCTTCAGAGCATGCTTCGTGACCTCAGATTAAACTCTGATACAAATAAGGTCTCAATTCTTATCCTATTAGACCTAAGTGCAGCATTTGACATGATCGACCATGACATCCTAATTAATCGTCTGGATAAACTGGTTGGTCTTTCTGACTGTGTATTAAACTGGTTCAGAACATATATCAAAGGGAGGAAGTATTTTGTCAGGCTTGGAGATCATGTGTCAGATTAGCATGACGCCCACTTTGGAGTTCCACAAGGGAGCTGCCTCGGACCATTACTGTTCTCCCTATACATGCTACCACTGGGGGACATCATTAGAGAACACAATGTGTGCTTCCATAGCTACGCGGATGACACACAACTGTATATTTCTGCTGAACCAAATGATACTACAGCTATTAACTCCAACACCACCTGTCTGTCAGCAATAAATAAATGGATGAGCAATAATTTCTTAAAATTAAATGAGAACAAAACTGAAATCCTACTAGTAGGTCCTGTAACAAAAAGAGAGATGATGCTGAATAACATGGGGAAAGTTACTCCTTTGATTAAACCTGAAGTCACAAGTCTTGGTGTTATCATAGACTCCGATCTAAGCTTTAAATCCCACATAAACAAGGTGACAAAAACATCATTCTTCCACCTTAGAAATATAGCTAAAATCAGACAATTTATAAATCAAAAGGATGCTGAAAAACTAATCCATGCTTTTATCTCAAGCCGACTCGATTACTGCAATGCACTCTTTACCGGCCTCCCAAAAAAAAACAACGGAGAGACTTCAGCTCATCCAAAACGCTGCAGCGATGCTGCTGACTAGAACCAAGAGGAGAGACCACATCAGTCCAGTGTTAGCCGCTCTACACTGGCTTCCAGTAACTTTTAGAATTGATTTTAAGGTCCTCCTTCTTGTATACAAAGCCCTAAATGGAACCGCACCAAGTTACACTGCCAACTCTCTAATCAACTATGTGCCCCCAAGAATATTGCAATCATCCACTACTGGTTTGTTAAATGTTCCCAGAAACATCCAAAAGAAAATCGGGGATGCAGCCTTTTGCAATTATGCACCAAAGCTATGGAACACTTTACCTGCAGACATTAGGGAGGCAAGCTCGCTCAATATTTTCAAAAGTAAACTGAAAACATATCTCTTTACTTTAGCCTTTTAATGGTGATATTTTATATCTCCTTACTTTAGCCTTTTAATGGTGATATTTTATATCTCTTTACTTTAGCATTTTAATGGTGAATTTTTTTATGCTGCTACTCTATGCCACTTTAACCTAATTTAAATGATTTCATTCTGTACTGTTCATTTTTGCTATAACTGGTTTAACATTGAATGTGTAAAGGTAACTTCGATACATTTCAGAGTGTGTATTTTTGAAAAACCTTATCAAATACACTGTTTTACCACGGGAAAAAGAGGAAGTTTCTCTGATAAATGTGTAAAATTATTGGAGAAAAACTGTCTTTAACCGATAGATTTCATAAAACATAACAAACTGGGGTTTGTTTATGAAACGGGAAGACTACCAAGAATGGGTAGCAAAGGGAGTAAACCAGTTGAAAGATCACAGGGGCCCATTGTTGATCTCATGCTTTCAAAATATGGCTCTGATAGTTTAAAACATTTACAAGAATGGTGTGATGAATGTGGTTTCCCGGCAGGAGGGTCGTTAAGTACGGCACAGATACGGAAACTAGCCATGATTTCCAATGTTATTTTATACTATTTTAATTCTGCTATTTTATATGATTTTAATTCTGCTATTTTATACTATTTTAATTCTGCTATTTTAGCACATATTAGTACCAAAGGGAATGAAATGGCAGATAAGGTTTCAAAGGAGGTTACAAACACAAACACATTGTTTTAACAGTTAGCTTCAGCGAAGCAGAAATCAATGCATTATTAAACAGAGATTGAAGAAAAAGGTGGCACTGAGAGAAAGAGAGGAAAGGACGATAGTTTTACAGAGTTCACAGGAAAGTGAACAGGAGAGAAGACACACTTCATACCAGCTGGGGGCGGAAATGCTCCAAATCCTTGTTTGCCAAACGCCAATAAATCTAAAGAAGAAGAAGGAAGAAGGCCGTAGGAATCATAGGAAACAAACGTTTCTCACCGGTGGTATTTCTCTGTTGCACACATTTGGAAAGTGCTGCGCCAGGAGTACTCCACAAAGCTCTCAGCATTACAGGTGACACAGCAAACTATCAGGACATATTCATAAGTCCCGTTATTAGGGGAGCAGAGCAGCGCGTGGTGCTGCCAGAGAAACACAGGGGGATACATGTCGGAGTTGTTCTGTGTCTCATGTGCTGCTGTTAGCTCGGCTAGCTAACTGCAGCACAGCTCACACACAGCTAATGATGATAATAACTGTTGAGTCAAAGACAGAAACACTACAACCCAACAAAACATTGTTATTTGCATACTTCACACGTGCTAACGTTAGGAGACCAGTGCAAATACAGATAGGCTTGTAATATAGCCAATATATACGTTATAACTACATTTAGGGACAGAACAATTCCCCTTTAGTGTGTACAAGAACAACAAGCTAACGTTATGCTCAATGAAAACTGATACTTCACAAATTGAACACAGTTATAATTAAGTTTCAAAACTTTGACAGCAAGCTGGGAGGAAATTTGGTGAATCTACTGGGTGTAGCAACACAATCCGGAAGTGTACTTAATTCACACTTTATTTTGTGGAATACCTCTCCTTGGTCGTCCACTTTTCTGCAGGCACTTTAATTACTTTTTGTCCTTCCTGTCTGGTGAAGTCAACTGTGATGGCCAAGCTCAATGGCTTTGAGTTCTGGAAGAAGACCCTGAAAGAAGCACGCTTTGTGGTGGCCCCCATGGTGGACCAGAGCGAGCTGGCCTGGCGCCTGCTGAGCCGCAGGCATGGCGCTCAGCTTTGCTACACCCCCATGCTGCATGCTCAGGTGTTTGTTCGAGACGCCAACTACAGGAGAGAGAACCTCTTTAATGAGGTGTGTGAGGAGGACAGACCTCTCATCACACAGGTGAGGTCATTACAGCTTATTGATGCTCGACCACCATCTTTATTATACTTGCCATGGCTTGTTATGTGAGTCCCAGCAACATGTTGTTCTCCTACATTACCATTGGTCCTCATGTAATGTGTTGCATTCCCTGTGTCAGTTTTGTGCCAATGATCCAGAAGTGTTCATTCAGGCGGCTCTGCTGGCCCAGGCCTACTGCGATGCCATCGACCTCAACCTGGGCTGTCCGCAGATGATCGCCAAGAGAGGTCCGCACAGTTCCTACTGAAATTACTTCCTAGTGGATGTATCAGAACAGACGGACTGAAAGAAAACTTACCTGTCTTAATGCTTGTTTCTCAGGGCACTATGGAGTTTTCTTACAAGACGAGTGGGAGCTCTTACAGAAAATGGGTAAGTCTGCCTTTACCTTATTGTTGTCTCTGTCAAAATGTCAATTGTAAAGAAGTGTAATATTAAATGTTTTTACTGTCACTAAACATGTCCCTCTGATGTTTCAGTCAGGTTAGCCAATGAAAAGCTCTCGGTGCCCATCACATGCAAGATCCGTGTGTTCGAGGAGATGGAGAAGACGGTCCGCTACGCCCAGATGCTGGAGAAAGCTGGCTGTCAGGTGGGATCAATGTTCAATCTGTACAATCTGCCAGTTTCAGGACGTTTCATTAGAAAGGGGATAAAAAGTTTGACTTTGTGTTAAATCTTCCCAGCTGCTGACAGTGCATGGCAGAACCAAAGACCAGAAAGGAGCCCTGACAGGCATCGCGAGCTGGGAGCACATCATGGCAGTACGGTGAGCTGCGTTGCCTTGTTTTAATCCTTCACATGTACTCTATATTATCATTTCACCTGCTCTTCCAATGCATTCTAACTAACCGTTAGTGCTCCTGTACGTTGTGTGTGTTTTTGCTGCAGGAAGGCCGTAAATATTCCAGTGTTTGCGAATGGCAACATTCAGCACCTGAGTGATGTAGAGCGTTGCATTCAGGAGACGGGAGTGCAGGGAGTCATGAGTGCAGGTTATCATTACACTCTGTTTTTCCTAAGTCACTGCTGTTAATCGATGATGTTATGCAAGTTGGTGTTTAGGATATGCGTTGTTATGCCTCTGTGCCGGCGACATATTTTCTGGTTGTCGGTCCATCCGTCCGTCATGAACATGATATCTCAGGAACCTGGAGGGAATCTATTAAAAATTTGGTACAAATGTCTTCTTGGACTCAATAAACTGATTAGATTGTGGGGGTCAAGGGCACTGTGGCCTCACAAAACGCATTTATTGCCATAACTCAAGAACTCATACCATTTCACACAATTGTCTTCAAGGATAAAATTATGAAGATTTTGGACGGACAGCCGGATGTAAACTGCTACCTGACTGGTTGGCAGACATACAACTGAGAGGCAGTAATTCTAGTTGTGAAGCTCATTTGTGTTGATCTTCATATTATTTTTTAGAGGGGAACCTCCACAACCCAGCACTGTTTGAAGGCTGCAGCCCCCCAGTGTGGGAGATGGCTGAGGAATATCTAGAGGTGGTGAAGCAGCACCCCCCCTGCACTCTGTCCTACGTACGAGCCCACCTCTTCAAGCTCTGGCACCACACGTATGTGTGTGTGTGTGTGTGTGTGTGTGTGTGTGTGTGTGTGTGTGTGTGTGCGCGTGTAAGTAATTGTAACATCTGTTAGTCACACACACTGTCCTGCTCCTATTTTGACTCATGATGTGATGATGGTGTGTCTGTGTGTAGGCTACAGATCCACCAGGACCTGAGAGAAGACTTGGCCAAAGTGAAGACCATCGACGGTTTGGCCAATGTCAGCACACAGCTGAGGCTCCGTTGCCAGGTAACAGCATACTGCAGTGTTACAAATTCTCCACTGAGGAAGTGGAAACAGTGAATTTGTCATTTTGTAACTAAATGCTGAGCAGCACTAGAGGGAGAGAGGTGAAACAAACAGCAGGCAGACTATGAACGGATAATCCAGATACTGGTCTTTACTCCATAGTGGTCACACAGGAGATATGTCTGGGGAAGGAAGAGGAGAAGTGTTCACCTCAACGACACAATGCTGGAGCAATCAGTGGAGTCATGCTGGTGTTAACATGCAGCCTGTATCTGGATACATGATCTGAGAATGTCATGGCAACACAGGCCTTTGCTTTTACACCTGCAGGCTTTACAGCAGTGTAGTATAGTAGAGGTGCCCCGCCTCACCTGAAATAAAGAGCAACTCTACTAACATCAGGAGAAAGTTTTACACTTTTATAAAATATTTGACTGAGCAGAGGCCTAACTCGCACGGCAAAGATCCTGCTGGTGACATTCAGTGTTCCTGGAACAACCAGCTGATGGACCAAATATTTGTCCGTATACAAGCGGACTTCAACACTGTGTGTGTGTCTGTGTGTGTGTGCGTGCGTGCGTGTGTGCGTGCGTGCGTGTGTGTGCGTGTGCATGCGTGTGCAGGAGGAGATGGCCAAAGGACAGGGAGTGGAACAGAAGGAGAGCAGTCTTCCCTTCCCCCACTGGATATGCCAGCCGTATATCAGACCAGCGTGAGTCACTTCTCTACATAATCTTTTCACTGAGACACTTTCATACAACGATCATACGTCAACTCCACCTTCTTAGAAAGTGAGCTGCAGCCTCCGTTCTCTAACATACACACAATAACCTTACAGGCCCAAGGAGCCTGTTGCCAACGGTAACACGCGGGGTTCAGAGGTGAAGAAGACGGTGTGTCAGAAGAGGGCGCTGGAGGACTCTGATGGAACAGCTGACCCACTCTCCAAAAACAAGCAGAAGAAGAGATCCCGAAACCCCAACAAGAACTTCTGTCCCGAGGAAAAACGTGAGTCCCACCCACACTTTGACTTCAAACTGCAGAGCTCCACTTACACACAAGTACAATGCTACTGACGGTCCAATGAAATATCCCTCTTCTGTCCCCCCACAGCCAAGTACATCAAGTGTGAAGAGTGTGGGAATCCAAAGGTCAGTGTGTGTAACTGAGCTGTAGAGATCTAAAGGCGTCTGTGCATGACATTCTGTATGTGTTGCCTTCTGTTTTCTTCAACTGTAACAAAGAATCAGGAAGACATTTCCATCCATCTCCAGCTCCTCATGGTTTATTGTGCTCTGCAGGGGAATAAATGTGTCTTCAACCTGTGTCGAGGCTGCTGTAAGAAGAAGGCCTACAAGGAGGTGGCAGACTGTCCAAGTCAGTGCACTCACAGATACTCAGCAAAGTGTACACATGAGTGTCGTGCTGTGCTTTTATCACTAATTTATCTGATTGGTTTTGCTTTTTAGAGTAGGGCGGTTTATCATAAGTTGTTTTCCAACAAAACACTGCGCACATTACGTGTGAACATTTTAAAAAGCCATAAAAACGGCTTCTTATCAGCTACAGTCTTAAGGTCCCATATTGTAAACACTCGTTGTAAATGTGTCCCAGTGGCAGTTTATGTGAATGACATCGGCTGACAGGAAGTAAACATGAGCCCTATCTGTTGCCTGGCAACGCACTTCCGTTGAACCATGGTGAATACAGATATATTCAGACAGTATGAGAAAGATCCAACGTTTTTGAACATTAAAACATTTAAACATTTTCTAGTAGAAACCAAAAATACAAGTATAATCCTAGAAATGAGCAGAATGTTTCCTTTTTAAATAAATATTCTGAAAGGCACAACACCGATGAAAGATACATTGTTGCATTTTAGTTCAATGAAAATAATCCAACATTTGCTTGACAGGCCATGGACTGAGGTTCAAGACCAAGGCAGAGAAACTGAAAGCTGAGGAGGACAGGAAGGAGGACGGGAAGGAGGACGAGGGGATGGACGGGAGGAAGGAGGAGAGGAAGGACGGGATGGACGAGAGGAAAGAGAGGAAGGAGGAGAGGAAGGACGGGATGGACGGGAGGAAGGAGGAGAGGAAGGACGGAAGGAAGCAAGAGGGGAAGGAGGAGAGGAAGAATGGCCCTGTGACAGAGACGGAGAGCAGCAGCAGCAGCAGCAGCAGCAGCTCTCCTCAGCCTCCCTCAGAGCTGCAGGTGCAGCCACTATGAGCAGGACTCGGCTGTCACATGTCAGACCCACCTGGTAAGACTCAGCCAGTTAAGGTCATTTCTCTGATGATCAGACAACTTCATACATTTTGATATCAAAAAGGTTGAGACAACATTTGGGCCATCTTGAGCTTCATCAGGTCGTGTTCAGTCCAGATGTTCATCTCAGTAAACCTTTACTTTGATCTGCTGGTGAGGAACTTTTGATGAAGTGTTTTGTTGTTTCAACAGGAGGGGCGGGGGGGGAAACGTATACAGGTAGCCAGTGATCAGTCAGGACATACAACCTCAACCAAGAAGAGACTGAGGGATGGATGGACACTGAGCAGCCACCAAAACTAAAAAGTAACACACTATTTTTATGTAGAACAACCATTATCTCGGGATTTTCTTTCTTTTTTTGGCGTGACAGTTGGGAAGAGTTTAACAATGCATCTCTAATTGTTTTATTTCTAAGGTTTTATGAGCAGAATGTCTGACGTTCTTTTAGCCAAATGTGTTACTGAGCCACCAAAGTTAAAGGACTTTAATTTTCAACTTTAAATGATCAAATTGGTTAACCTAAAGGTTTTCCTGTTGTGCATTGACTTGTGTATGTGCCTTTTCGGTGAGAAGCACCACTGCCTGTCCACGTGTGAACATGAAAAAGGGAGAACGACACAATCCGTTTAAAAGTGCTACCTGAGTCTGTGTGCATGCAGTGTCAGAAGAAGCCAAGGTAGATGAGATGTACATCAGTCATTTCTCTGTGTTCAGCCTCGCTCCACACAAATGTTAGAAGCCAATACTTCTTGCTGACGATCTTTACTTTTGATGGAGGCTAGCTGTTTCCTGAGATTGCTGTTGTTGTGCTAAGCTAGCCTTACAAGCCTCTCTACTGAAGACACAGACGGGTCATTGCTATCTGGTTTAAAGCTTCTGGAGACTCATTTATATCTGTGACGTTAAATATTTCTGAGAAAAAGTCAAAGTTGGTGTTAAAATCCTCTTTAAGAATTACTGCATTTCTTAATCACATACATTACAAACTCAACACTCACAAGCTGCACTGCTTCTTCAGACGTGCGTGCGTGATTTGATGTTGATAATTCTGATTGGTGCAGGCATGTAGTTGACGTCACAGTTTTTCAGTTTAACCCCACATACTTCACAACAGTGAGAAGTGCACGCAAGACAAAAACAGGAAGGAAAGTGGTGTTGGGGCCTTTAAGTGAGACCTCAAACTCGTGTTTGACCCAAAATGTCCTTCATCAATAAACTGTTGTCATTTTAAAGAGACTCTTGTCGCCATGACCAAACTCCTCTATGCATTTTCCGAGGGCCACCTTGTTCTGTTCTTTCTGCATCTTTTTATCACATCTTTCAAGGATCATTTGTCATTCTGCAACACATCGTTGCTCAACCAAATGCTACAAGAAAAGCATGACAAAACAACAGTTTTTAAAATATGCATTAGAAGGAATGTAACGGCAACAACGCAAACCCTGTTTAATTCTCTGAGCAGATGATTGGCCAGAAAGCATGTTTTTATTGAAGACACGAGCCTGGGTTTCTCCTTCAGCTTAATCCTGTCAAAGTGCACGATGAACAGCTGGGTCATGACCAAACAAAGAATACTCTGATAAGATTATTTTACTCTGCCTATTTTAAAGTTATCATACAATATACCTGCATAAATGTACATTATTTTTATTATTTTTTTAAAGCAAGGACAATTACAATGATAAAATATGAGCTGCAGATAATTGTAATTGGTCTTTAGCTTTCACTCTTTTATTAGAGGCTGCGGCAGAGGAATTAATTCCTTAGCTTAACATTTCAAAGTAAAATAATACAGTTATCCGTTTCAACTCTCCACTCTTATTTTTTTAAATTAATGTATCAAAGATGGACAAACAGTAATGAATGAAATGTCCAACATCTACCATTCCAAGTAAACACTGAGCGGTTCAATTATATGAAAAGATCATTGGAACACTGTCATGAATATTCTTAAATCAATTCCTGTTTAAATTCAATTAATTTGAACACATTTTGAACATGACAGGTGTGGCTGAAGCAGCTCCTTCACGTCTCTGCGCCGGTGACAGCCGAGGCCGGAGGTAATATCCCTGCGCTCCAATACCCAGACTACCACACTATGTACTACGGCAGAAAAAGATTTAGTAGTCCCAATACATAGTATGTCAAATGCAGTATGCCAAAAATAACAGGATGTCCGACCTGCATCCGGACAAATTCTGCAGTATGGTAGCCAGCATGCGTTGCTAACTATTCTGGCCCACAATCCTTTGCACAGGGGATATATGAGCAAGAGGGTCAAAATTCAAGGTGCAATGTTTCATGATGTGGTATGTCCCAATTATATGCATACTGCATGCAACGGTACAGACTTTGTAAGGGCAGCTGCAGTATGAAGAAGATGAAGCCAAAAGAAAAGGTATGAGTTTGGAACACAGCCCATGTTTTAAGGTTGTCCGCAGTATTTTTTTAATGATAAATATAAACCTGTTTTTATCAGCATGACAAACTGATGGAAGGACAATCGTCAGCAATCTGGTTAAATGCGCGAGGCTTGAAGTTTATCATCACACAGCAGGCCTTCAAAAGTCAAGCATGTGGGCTTCCCTCACTAATCATTGTGACGGATACACTATGCATCTAAACAGATCCCATGTCTGCCCTGTGCAGTGTCACACATCTCGTGATGACTTGTTGCTTTTAAGTATGTATCCGGTACAGAACACATGGCACCTTCATTATTTTGTCCGAGACAAAAAGCAACCGGCGCTCTTACTGTACTTTGAGTGGCAGGTTTGCTGTGTGTTGGTTAGTTTGTGGTTATTTGACTCGAGAGAGTTAGAAACGGGACTTGTACCCCAGGATTAGGTAAACATGTATACACTGCCTTTAGGTACAAGACAAAAATCATGAGTGAATGCAAATTCCATCGATGCTAATCTGGATTATCCCTTAAAATTCCAACTAAATGTCTTCAAATTCAGGGTAAATAAAGATCACACTGTTTGTTTGTCTCACATTGTGGTTGAACTTTAAGATGTCTACACTACACAGAGATATTTGGGATGCTCTCAGTTTACTCTTACGCTCTGGAGCTTTGTGACAGAAGGACCCTGATCCTGTCATTGTGATGTTCACGGGATAAGCGGCCTTTAGGACCTTTAGAAGAAAGCCCGAGTGCCTCCACAACAACCCAGTGATGAGGTGGAGCGAGCCTCCATCCGAACCGGAGATTTGTCTTCTGTGAGAAACGCAGAGCTCCATGGTGTTTTGTACGTCTAATGTATAAGAGCAACCTGCCGATAAAATCTGACACACTTACATCACATTGATGTTACTTCCTGTGTGTTGTCCTGAATGACTAAAGAGAAGAACACCAAAGAACTGAAGTAAAAGATTCACACTTTCTATTGTTCTTTCATATTTGATCCAATTGGTTATATGTTTTGTAACTTCTGTGGTTCATGTTCTATCATGTGAGGTTGCTATGTAAGCATGATGACACTGTTTACACTATATAAGGTAAATAATGAAAATGACATTTTTAAGACGGCTGATGTAACCCGAGGAAGTGTCAGTGTAAGCCTGGAACATGTGACTAATGTCAGAATGAACAGCCTGTGCTGAATTCACCTCATCTGGGTTTCATGAAAAAGAATCTCAATCGTGACACTTAAACAGATGCTTTAAAGCTTTAATGCAGAGCGTTTTTGTCCAGAGTGCATGTAGCATAAAGGACTGCAGGGACTGATATATAACAGTAAGGCGGTTCGGAGGTTTACACCTCGACAGAGGCTTCCTCGTGGTTGGTGATGTGTTTGTTGATGAAGCTCAGATACTTGGACACTTTGGTAGATGCCTGCGAGGCCACAACTCCCATAACTCATGATGCCCATCTGCACGAAGTCCACGCCTACACGACACACCAGTGGGCCGCCATAATCCCCCTATCGAAGCACACAAATACACACTCATTGTGTGAGTCTTTCCACTTTGCATTGTCGACACAGCAGTTTTGGATATTATTAGACTTTTAAGAGTTTTTTTCAGCGGTGGAAGAAGTACTGAAATCCTGAAGTAAAAGCACCAAAACAACAATGTACAAATACTACATTACAAGTCCTATATTCAAAATCTTAATCAGTAAAAGTGCAGAGGTATTAGGAGCAAATTGTACTTAAAGTATCAGAAGTATTGGTTCTGCAGTAAAATAGCCCCTGTAACTAATATTGTATGTGACCTGATTCATAAATGTACTGTTGAGCTGCTAACTAACAGTGCTGTCTCTCAGCCTAGGGCTCATGCTGCCCCTCAAAGAGAGTTGAATTTATATTCCAACTAACTGAAATAATATAACTCACAACACAGGCATCCTTCCCTCCAGCAGTTTCCCCTGCACACAGCACGTCAGAGGGCAGCCCAGGATAAGTCACCTCACATGCACTCCGAGAGATGAGAGGAATCTTCAGCTGCTGGAGGGTCTGTGGAGCTGGAAGAGGAACTTAACACGCACACATATGCACACACAGAGTACACAGGTGAATTTTATGATCGTGTAGCGACTGAGGTTAGGTCTTACGACTTAAAATTAATACGAGGAACTTTTAACTGGCTATGAAACCGTCTCAATGTAATACTGATGCCTCTATATGACTTACATCAGTAAAGAAGACCATCAGTGAGATGGAGTCCCAAGCCTCGAGAGAAGAGCGCATATCATGTTGTGTTACTACTCTAAACTTGTCAGATAGTGGTGTTCATGGCTGCTACAAAACTTAAAAGAGAGTGAGGGAGATAAGAACCTCTAAAACTCACCAAATGATATTGTGTTTGTTAAAAGGCCTCCTCAAGTCAAATAAGTGTTTTGCTTCTTGTTCCTTCACTGTGGTGTTTGAGCTTCACTGCAGAATGATGTATTCGCAGAAGAACATGATTAATTTGAAGAAAACAAAAACCAAAGTGTAAAAAACATCTGAGGTGAGGAAACACGACCCCAATAAACGTGTAGCTTTTACACGTTGTCTTTTGTGCTGTTGGGTTTATATAGTTGATTTCCAGAGACATTTCCTTGAAAGAACATTTAGATAAACAAGTCAAACATATAATGAGGGCTGAGGTTTTTCATCTTATGAGCACAGTGTTCCTAAATCCTGGTGATACGCCCATTTATGTGTTACGCTGATATGCATACCAAGGTAATTTACAATGTGTGTGTGTGTGTGTGTGTGTGTGTGTGTGTGTGTGTGTGTGTGTGTGTGTGTGTGTGTGTGTGTGTGTGTGTGTGTGTGTGTGTGTGTGTGTGTTCATTTGTCCTTATACAGTGTGCACCTCATCGGCTGCTTTCTATGCACAGCTTACCATTATTCTTAATGTTCCCCCAGCCAGTGATCCAACACGCAGATGAAGAAGTGAAGACATTATTAGCGCTGGCCAGACTCACTGGTTGAACGTCCTCTGACCATGTGAAATCCAACACCTTCACCAGGGCGATGTCGTTTATGTAACCACTGCTCAGGGCCCGTACTCAGGGTGAAGCATGATGGTCTCTATGCCCTTGACTTGGGAAGACTTCTTGTCCAGGTCATGTGTGCCCACCCAAACCATTGATCGAGAGCGATTAAGCATGGGGTGTCTGGCAAACACACACATGTTACTTTTTCTGCATTTATGTAAACACACAGTACACATGAGTATTCTAACATGCAGGTAGCTTCAGCAGAAGTACATTTACAACAGGCGTTGTGCTGTCTACCTACTCTTGGCTTCTCCAATGTTACCTACTACAGCTTCAGTAAGTGTTGTTGTTAAATTAATCATATTATTGGTATGGATACACCTAGGTACCTATAATATTCAGTGTTGTCACTACTATGGAAGATGATTTGGGTCATGAGACATACTTACTTATCCAAGCAGTGAGCAGCAGTCAGTAGCCACTTGCTGTTGAGGATGGTGCCGCCACAGTACCACCTGGTGTTACCATCATGTATCAAGGTTAGGTAGGCCATCCACGGCCAGCTGCTTTTTTGAGCAGCCCCCGATAATGGAGCTCCTCACCTCAGCCCCAAGCAATCAATCAATTACTAATCAATAATTACCTTAGTGAAAGCTGTATTCCACTGATCTACAGGTGACGAGAATGCACCAAGATATCAAGGCAGGAAAGAGAAGACTGCTGGCTTGTAAATATGTTGACAGATTCAAATAGTATCTTGGGTAGGAGTAGGAGTTTGACATTTTGGTAAATCTTTCTTGCCTAGAGTTAAATGAGAAGATCAATATCACTCTCATACCTGTATTATAAATATAAATCTACGCAGTAAAATGTTACCGAACGTCTTTAACCGTACAACAGAAACACTACAGGCAGAAGCCTACTCCAACTAAGAAGTCCAGTTGTCACCATTCGTCAAAGAACTGCCAATATCATAAAAACGATTTATAGTTCTACTAATAAGCGTTGATAAACTAAATGCAGAGTAATTTTTCTCACCAGTGTTGTAGATCAGCACCAGCACAGTGATGAGTTGGCTGAAAGCCATGCTGTGACCCATGGCTGTGACGGAGTGAAGCTGTCTCTGCAGGCTGCAGCTTTATACACACACACGGCTTCTTATCAGCACCATCATCCAGTTAGGGAACGGCTTGAATGCTTCATGCATCTTTTTTGCTCTCTGCATTAATGCTAAGTTTAATGCAAAGTATGAAGAATAAAAAAAAAGCCCTGATACAAGAATATTTGTACATGTTATAAATATTTTGTCTACCTGCTGCTCAGAATATTTTCTTATAGTTCTGTATGTTGTTGCCTCACAATTGATTTGAACCCCCCAAGTTTAACATTATACACAGTCAATAAATTGTTTATGACGTAAGCAAATATAAGGACATTTTAAAGTTCTGATTATTTTTGTTACATACATTTTTACTGTGTTAATGAATTTGTCAACAAACTCCTCATATGAAGCATTTGTGACTATATAAATAGTTAATGAAAACTTGATAACATGGTATAATGTAGATGTATGATTACACACACAGGGGTGGACGAAGTACTCTTTTACTACAGAGTAGAAATACTATGCAGTAAAAGTCCTGCATTCAAAATCTTACTTAAAAGTATAGAAGTGTTAGCGTGAAAATAAACTTTCAGTACCAAAAGTAAAAGTACTCATTCTGCAAAATAATATATATTATATTATTGGATTACAATCATTGATGCAATGTGATGTGTTCATCACTTGGTAAAAGGAGGATAGCTTTCACCAAAGGATCAATAAAGTTTTATCTACTAAAGACTAAAGATGTCAAATAAATGTTGTGGAATAAAAAGTAAAATATTTCTGTCTGCAGTGCAGTGAAGTATAAAGAAATGATAATACTCAAATACCTCAAATGTGTACTTAAGTACTGTAGTTGAGTAAATGTACTTAGTTACTGTCCACCACTGTACACAAATAAACAAATCACTACAGTATGTTACAAAGCATTCATTCACACACAGGTTTAAAACAGTTTAAGTGAAGACATGTCCATCCATCCATCCACCGCTTATCCGGGATCGGGTCGCGGGGGCAGCAGCTCCAGTAAGGAACCCCAATCTTCCCTTCTCCGGGCCACATCCTCCAGCTCCGACTGGGGGATCCTGAGGCGTTCCCAGGCCAGTGAGGAGATATAATCTCTCCACCGAGTTCTGGGTCTTCCCCGGGGTCTCCTCCCAGCTGGACGTGCCTGGAACACCTCCCTAGGGAGGCGCCCAGGTGGCATCCTTACTAGATGCCCGAACCACCTCAACTGGCTCCTTTCAACGTAAAGGAGCAGCGGCTCTACTCCGAGTCTCTCACGGATGGCTGAGCTTCTCACCCTATCTCTAAGGGAGACGCCAGCCACCCGTCTGAGAAAACCCATTTCGGCCGCTTGTACCCGTGATCTCGTTCTTTCGGTCATGACCCAGCCTTCATGACCATAGGTGAGGGTAGGAACGAAGATCGACCGGTATATTGAGAGCTTTGCCTTCTGGCTCAGCTCTCTTTTCGTCACAACGGTGCGGTAAAGTGACTGTAATACCGCCCCCGCTGCGCCGATTCTCCGGCCAATCTCTCGCTCCATTGTCCCCTCACTCGCGAACAAGACCCCGAGGTACTTGAACTCCTTCACTTGGGGTAATGGCTCATTCCCTACCCGGAGTAGGCAATCCACCGGTTTCCTGCTGAGAGCCATGGCCTCAGATTTGGAGGTGCTGATCCTCATCCCAACCGCTGCACACTCGGCTGCGAACCGATCCAGTGAGTGTTGAAGGTCACAGACCGATGATGCCATAAGGACCACATCATCTGCAAAGAGCAGCGATGAGATCCTCAGGTCACCGAACTGCAACCCCTCTCCTCCACGACTACGCCTCGATATCCTATCCATGAACATCACGAACAGGATTGGTGATAAAGCGCAGCCCTGGCGGAGGCCAACATTCACGGGAAACGAGTCCGACTTACTGCCGAGTATCCGGACACAACTCTCGCTTTGGGCGTACAGGGATTGGATGGCCCTCAAAAGTGACCCCCTCACCCCATACTCTCGCAGCACCTCCCACAGTATCACCCGGGGGACCCGGTCATACGCCTTCTCCAGATCCACAAAACACATGTAGACCGGATGGGCGTACTCCCAGGCCCCCTCCAGGATCCTTGCAAGAGTAAAGAGTTGGTCTGTTGTTCCACGACCAGGACGGAATCCGCATTGTTCCTCTTCAATCAGAGGTTCGACTACCGGCCGAACCCTCCTTTCCAGTACCTTGGAGTAGACTTTACCAGGGAGGCTGAGAAGTGTGATACCCCTGTAGTTGGCACACACTCTCTGGTCCCCCTTTTTAAATAGGGGAACCACCACCCCGGTCTGCCAACCCCTAGGCACTGTCCCAGACTTCCACGCAATGTTGACGAGGCGTGTCAACCAAGACAGCCCCTCAACACCCAAAGCCTTCAGCATTTCTGGACGGATCTCATCAACCCCTGCGGCTTTGCCACTGTGGAGTTGTTTGACTACCTCAGTGACTTCCATCAGGGAAATTGACGATGATCCCCCATCAGCTTCCAGCTCTGCCTCAACCATAGAGGGCGTGTTAGTCGGATTCAGGAGTTCCTCAAAGTGCTCCTTCCAGCGGCCGATAACCTTCTCAGTTGAAGTCAGCAGGGTCCCACCCTTGCTGTACACAGCTTGGATGGTTCCTCGCTTCCCCCTCCTGAGGTGCCGGATGGTTTTCCAGAAGCACCTTGGTGCCGACCGAAAGTCCTTCTCCATAGCTTCTCCGAACTTCTCCCACACCCGCTGCTTTGCCTCTGACACGGCAGAAGCTGCCGCCCTTCTAGTCCTTCGATACCCTGCAACTGTTTCCGGAGTCCTCCCGGATAACATAACCCGGAAGGACTCCTTCTTCAGTCGGACGGCTTCCCTGACCACCGGGGTCCACCACGGTGTTCGAGGGTTACCGCCCCTTGAGGCACCTAAGACCTTGAGACCACAGCTCATCACCGCAGCTTCAGCAATAGAGGTTTTGAACATCGCCCACTCAGGTTCAATGCCCCCAACCTCCACAGGGATGGCTGAAAAGCTCCGCCGGAGGTGTGAGTTAAAGATCCCCAGGACAGGGGCTTCCTCCAGACGTTCCCAGTTCACCCGCACTACCCGTTTGGGTTTACCAGGTCTGTCCAGAGTCTTCCCCCACCCCTTGATCCAACTCACCACCAGATGGTGATCAGTCGACAGCTCCGCCCCTCTCTTCACCCGAGTGTCCAAAACATGCGGCCTCAGATCAGATGATACGATTACGAAATCGATCATTGACCTTTGGCCTAGGGTGCTCTGGTACCACGTGCACTTATGAGCATCCTTATGTTCGAACATGGTGTTTGTTATGGCCATTCCATGACTAGCACAGAAGTCCAACAACAAACGACCGTTCGGGTTTAGATCAGGGAGGCCCTTCCTCCCAATCACGCTTCTCCAGGTGTCTCCATCGTTTCCCACGTGTGCGTTGAAGTCTCCCAGCAAGACTACGGAGTCCCCTACTGGAGCCACCTGCAGGGCTCCATTCAGGGTCTCCAAGAAGGCCGAATACTCAGAACTGCGGTTTGGGGCATAGGCACAAACAACAGTCAGAGTTTTCCCCCCCATAACCCGAAGGCGTAGGGAGGCGACCCTCTCGTCCACCGGGATAAACTCCAACGTGGCGGCGCTCAGCCGGGGGCTAGTGAGTATCCCCACCCCGGCCCGAGGCCTCACACCTTGGGCAACTCCGGAGAAGAATAGAGTCCAACCCCTATCCAGGAGTACGGTTCCAGAGCCAAGACTGTGCGTGGAGGTAAGCCCCACCAGATCCAACTGGTAGCGATCCACCTCCCGCACTAGTTCCGGCTCCTTCCCCCACAGAGAGGTGACGTTCCACGTCCCCAGAGCCAGCCTCTGCTGCCCGGGTCTGGTCCGTCGAGGTCCCTGACCATCACTGCCACCCGTGTGACAGCGCACCCGACCCCAGCGGTTTTTCCCATGAGTGGTGGGCCCACAGGATGGATGGATGGGAGGCACCACGTAGCTTCTTCGGGCTGTGCCCGACCGGGCTCCGTGGCAAACCCGGCCACCAGGCGCTCGCTGTCGGGCCCTCCCTCTGGGCCTGGCTCCAGACGGGGGCCCCGGGCTTCCTCCGGGCAGGGTCTCTCCTTTCCTTTCCCTTTCTTTCATGAAGTCGTTTTTGAACCATTCTTAGTCTGGCCCCTCGCCTGAGACCAATTTGCCTTGGGAGACCCTACCAGGAGCACTAGGCTCCAGACAACACAGCTCTCAGGTTCATAGGGACACACAAACCTCTCCACCACGATAAGGTGATGGTTCCCAGAGAGGTGAAGACATGTCATCATTATATATTATCAGGGTTCAACTAGATAGATAGATATACTTTATTGATCCCGAGGGAAATGTAGGCATCCAGTAGCTTAAACTATATATGACATTACACACCTGCACCCCCCCCCCCCCCCTCCCGCCATTAAAAAGTAATTACAAATATAATTAAGAGATAAAGGCGTTCAATAAATGCAAAAGTAAAAATAAAGGCTGTTATAAATACAAAATTACAATTACAAAAATACACTGTTTTTGGTCTAGTTATGGATACTTCGTAAAAATGAGTTTCGTTGCCAACCCTTGTCATACATGTCAAAGTTAATATAAAGGCACGCATACATCCATTATACAGCTGCTGGTGCTGAGGGTAGGGGTAGGGAGGACTGGGATGTGGACCACAGCTGCCCCAAAGCCACAAGTAATTCGTTACAAAAACATATTTAAATATGTTGTCTTTTTTATATTTAATATGTTTTTATATTACAAAATACTGTATAAGCTACGTTTGTATCCTGAATCGCGTCACTGAATGGGAACGATTTGGGAATGTTTTGTTTCCGCGAGAATTTATTTGCATGTAACACCACGTTTCATGTGACGTCGTCAAAGTTTACAAACAGAAATAATCAGCTCGAGACTAAACAAATACCGTTACAGCTCGTGACTCTGCCGCGGTGAGTGCACAATGCTTAGCCCGCTAACAACGTTAACCCGCTAACGTTAACAACCGTTAGCCCGGTAACGTTAACAACTGCTAGCCCCGGTTACAACGTTAGCCCGGTAACTTTAACAACTATAAGCCAGGTAACAACTGTTAGCCCGGTAACAACTGTTAGCCCGGTAACAACGTTAGCCCGGTGTCCGGGAACGCCAGTTTGGTACATTTCCTCCCATTGGTTAACATGGAGCAGACAGCCAGTGTCAACGCAGAGCCTGTTCAGCGCTCTGACATTAACGGTGGGTCTGTCCTCATATCAAATGATTACCAACACACTTGCTGTATGACTTGCTAAAGGTCCTGTGTGTCTGTTATTTACAGATCGTGGCACACAATGGCGTAACTGGACTGGATTTTGGTGAGTTACTGTCCAGTGTTTGAAATAAACTGCAAGTCTAAAGTTAGTTCTCAGAAAGCACTGCTGAAACAAACGCTATTAAACCTAATAACTTCATGGAAAGTGTTTTATGATATAATATAATATATTGTATGAATAATATTTTTTAGCCTTTTAGACATTATGAACAGCTTGAAATAATCTTTGCCTGACAAATGCATTTAAAGGCCCAAAAAGTTTTTTGAAGTTAACTTCACAAAAAAATGGCAAAAAAGTAATTGAACTGCTTATGAATGCAGTTGAACTACCTACCACCTTAACCGCCTACCGCTACCTCCTGTACTGGAGTATGTGGTATGAGATGTTGTCCCTGGTTACTTTCTCATTAGTATTAGTATTATCTTCCTCTATCCTGTCCATGTCTTTCACTTCTCATAGTAGGTGAGTAAATGGTGCAGTAATACTATAGTAATAGGGTCCCATCTGTGTGTTTGTAGAGTAATTTACACCGGGTTTAACGTGGCTCAGCCAATCATAGTCAAGCACCAGGACTATACGGTTTCTAAAGTTTTTTTAAAACTTTTATTTTTCATCTAAATTATCATTTTTATTTACCTTTTTATTTAGGAATTAATCTTGTATGTACAACATTAAACACTGACTGATCTTTCTCAGTTGTCTGTTATTGATACATGTGAATCTGCTTACCCTGTAATATTATTATGTACCCCCTTTTGATAACCTCCCCAGGCTCCTTGGATTGTGCAACAACTTTGCTTATGTGATAATGCTGAGCGCCGCCCATGACATCCTCAAAAAACAAGAGACAGAAAACGCCACAGCATTTGTAAGAAGTTAAATTAGTATTTAAATATTTAGTATTGCACCGACCTTTGTTATTGCTAATGGCTTGAAGCTATAAGGTCTTTATAAACATCAAATGAGAACGTCAATAATTCACTTTTTTCCTTTTTTATATCCAGACTCCAGCTACGTTGACTTTGGATTTCCAAGGTGTAAACAGTAGTAACAGTAGCCGCTATGACTGCAATCCTGTCTCTACTGCGGTAAATACAACACAAACACCACAGAGAATAACCTTAAGCAGTCTTTATGTATATATGTATAATTATTAGTTTCTCTCAAGAGAGATGTGAGAGACAGCCATTTTAAATACCTTTTAAGACGAGCAGAAAGTAAAATAAGTAAACGGGTACTGAAACTAATCTGTCAAACTAGAAATGAAAGTACGAGAATAGAAAATCTCTTCAGCTGCCAGAACAGCAGATTCTCAGCGAGTTCGAAGGCTAAATGGCAACGTGAGGCCCGAACAGAGATTGTTACAGAAATATAGAACAAAATATATTGCCACAACAATGGCATTGAGAACAATAAAAGACATCCACAGAAGAGTAATAATGTAATCTCCCACATCATGAAAACATTAATGATTTCAAAGAGGTCTGATGCTTTTCTCCTCAGGCCGTGCTGTTAGCTGACATCCTCCCAACGCTCGTCATCAAGTTGTCTGCTCCCTTTGTGATCCACAAACTGCCTTATGGGTAAGACAATTGTTATCACTTGTGAACCTGTCAGTAAAAGTTGAGGCCAAAAGTTATTCCTTCGCTTAGTGTTACAGAAACATGTAATGTGGTGCTTATTTTGGTGCCTCTCTGTACCTTCATCGGAACATATTGGAGACACATTTCAATATGTTCCCGGGATAATGCAAACTCAACACTTGTTCCATGTTTGTCTACTGTCTTGATAATTGTAGTCTTTCCAGTCGCTTCCCTTTGCTGTTGATTCTATGAAACTCAACACTTGCTGTTTGTGTGCCTTCAGGCGGCCACAGTGCTTCCCTTTCCTGGTGGTCTTTTATTTTTTTTAAGTGTTCAGTTCGATTGATGGTAGCTTATCAAAGTGGAGCCACTCTAGTAAAGGTTGTGCTGGTTATTTTAATTGATTGGATATCGTTGTGAACAGCAGTTTGACCTTATGACTCTTGTTTACGCTGCAGTCTCTCAGTAATTGGACAGTTACTACGGCAAAGTGAATATTGTCCAAATAACAGAATGCTCTTTTATGTTCGTGTACTACATGACTTTTCTACTGTGTTGTAAATTTACTTCATAATTCCTGTTTTTCTAGTTTCCGAGTGTTGTTCTGCGCCATCATGGCAGCAACAAGTTTCCTCCTTGTGTCCTTCTCGTCAGCTGTGTGGATAAGCATTCTAGGTAAACGGAGCTCCTCTTATTTTTAGTCGTAGCGTTTATCATTATTGGTGGTGGATTAGATACAACTTATTTTCAGTTTAATTTCTGGTTTCTAGTTTTATCATGACCTGCCGCCTGCTCTAAATATTTATCAGCATGATAAGACTGATTAGTGAAGTGATGTTTAAGTTTGTGTATTTACATACACTCTTCTTTCTAAAGTCTGAAGCAAAGGGCTTTAAGAGAAGGAGGCAAATGAATTTAAGTAAGTGTTCCGTTACAGAACAGAGCGTATTGATCTAAAGGTCCTTCTTCCTGCTCAGCACATCAGAGGTCAGAGTCCAGCAAAGCTAAAAGAACACTCTCATCATGTTCTGCTGCGTGACCTGCAGTCAGCAGATATGCAACACATTAACCCTCTCCAGCCTGACCTAGTGAACCCACCCTTGCAGAAAATGAAAACTGGTCACAATAATTTGATAATGCTGACAGGTACAGGGAACCTCACATGCAGGGGATCTTAGAGTCAGGCTACATGTCTTCAAAGTAACGACCAAGGCTTTTTAAGTGTATTGGTGACAATTTTATTGAAATAATAGAACATAACTTTATTGTCCACTAAAGTGTAAAACTGTCTGTAGCCCATCGAGCAGTTCTGCTCAAGGTCAAAGAGGAAACGGAGATGTGAAGTAAAATGGAAGAGAAGGTCACATGATTGGATCTATTACCTCCACATAAAATGACCCACTTTACAACTAATTTGATTAATTATACAAATTCAAATGTGATTTTTCTTCCTTGTCAAACAAAGGAATAAGCCCACTTTTCTGTAGTTTCTGAGCATGTTAAAGGCGTCTGTCCTTCCCTCTCTACCACTGCGTGTTTCTAGGAGTGATCTTTGCCAGTATCAGCGCTGGACTCGGAGAACTGTCCTTCCTCTCTCTCACTGTGTACTTCAGCAGGTAAACACTTCTTCCAAAATCACAGAACTTTCTCTAATCAATACAAGTTGAGATGACTTGTACCTGAAGTATAAGGCGTAGTCTGATATACTTCTCACCATTTCCAATGTTGTGGTTTTGTTTTTTGCATCTGGTCGTCCAGGCAAACCTTTGTTAGTGCCACCATGGGAGGAACCAACAGACAGTACACAGTAGAATCAAAAGGTCTTTAATAAGGAGCAAGGGTACACAGGGTACACAGTCCAACAACAGTCAAAGGTATCCATAAACACGAAGGGAAATCTGAGTCAATGTAACTGAAGATTGTCCCAAAACAAACAAAGAAGTTACGGCTGAAACAGACAAAGTGGAAATGAAAGCAGGGTCATAACTCAAGAATTCATATGCTAATTATGACAATTTCACACAAATGTCTACTAGAATAAAATGATGAGGTGATGACATTTTAGACTTTTTAGACATAAATTGATGTAAACTGCAACTTGACTTGTTGGCGGAGGCTTACAACCACAAGGCTTCATTCTAGTTTGGCACTTGACTCTGAAACACCTGATGTTAGCGCTTCCTCAGATGAACCTTGAAAGAAAAGCCTTCAAAACAGTTCCTCTTTGCAACCACAATGCCGTGTGAAGATAATGTGACTACACACAACCTTTCTCAAGCAAGCTTTAAGTCCCTGAAAGATCATTTTAATAGCTCCCTGTCATGAACCTAAAGCAGTGGGAAATGATTGGAAGATGTCAGCAATGATGTCATGTAGCTGCTGATTGTCGGACCATGTCGTTGTGTTTTTGTAACGTATGGGCCACTAAGATGTGTCTTATGAAGACATTTAGTTTGGATTGCTTCCCACCTGCTTCAGGGACGTGGTGGGAGCGTGGGGCTCAGGCACTGGTGGTGCTGGTGTTGCTGGAGCCCTCCTCTACTCAGTCTTCACCCAAGTAGGCCTGTCGCCCCAGATCACGCTTCTCATCATGCTGGTGGTCCCGTTTGCTATGTTAATCAGGTAAGTGTGGTATTCTGTCATTTGAGAGCTTATGATTGGACATATTTGTACATTAACACTTTAGAATAGAGAACAGTCAGTACCAAATCTGGTCCCATTTGATCTAGTTTGTTAACTTCTGACTTATCCCTGCGTATATAGACAAAGCATAGGCAGGCACATTGTTTTCACGATCACATGTTGCTACCTACAGCTGAAGATAGACTCATTATTGCACTTTTTCAAGTTTTGTTTTACAACTTTGTATCCCAGTGGATGTAATTGGGATTCTTTAAAATTGGTTGACAGAAGGTTTAAAACAGTACGTATGTAAAAAATCCAAAAACTAAGTTATTGTTCACTATAGTACTTTGTTAACTATCATTTTGGATTCCACAATCAATTCAACCTGACTTGATTTCAGTCCTTAAATTTGTCTCAGCCTTGTTATTCTTCTTGGTTCTTATTTTCTCTTATCCCAACACCATCACAAGCTATTTCTTGGTACTGGTTCTTCCACCTTCACTACCTCAGTGGAGACGGACACAATATGCTGCTGTGAGGTCAGAGGAGAGACAGCGGCTGATGGATGAGTCAGAAGAGGGGCAGGAGAAATCCACCTCAGGTACATCTCACAAACTCAGTGTAACAGCACTAGAACATCATAAAAACATCAGAAATGTATATGATTGAAAATCTTTTGACATTTAAAAAACCACACATTGATACACTGTTTTGCTGCTTGGTGAGTTTAACATTAGCTGCAATTGTAATTATAGTACATTCATTAGGAAGGCCCAGTAGTGCATTTCTGTAATCTAAATGGATAATAATTCAAAATGTGTGTTTCTTTTGTGGGGGAAAAGCTTGATCTTAAATTTTCTTTGAAAGTTCAAAAAATCAGTTTTAGTTTCATTCTATATATGCACACTTCAAACTTTAAATGACTCATTACATTACATAAGGGACACCAGGACTGTGAAAACATGGTAAGATGTGAAGTCAAATAACATCAATGCCCCCAGTGTTATCTTGGTTTGGTTGGAGGATGTTGTGTCAGTCAGATATGTATGCTTTCATTAGAAGTGATAAAGAAATCTGTATGTGGGTGGATTTGTGTGTGGAAACAGATATATGTTGGATGTTATCCGCTCTGTGTAGCAGTTAAAACGGATCATTCCAAAAATGATATCAATGTGTAAATAAAATAGCTTTGAGGTTTCTTCTTTTGATACAGCTAAGCTAGCAGTTTCCCCCTACTTTATGATTTTAACCATCTTGTGCTGACGTGAGGAAGACTGAGGAGATGATGTGGGACCCAAAGGCAGTGGGTGACCTTAGGCAGGTGGTTATCCACAATGTACCCATCGTTCAAGTCCGCTCTTATAAGTACCTCAGGGTTCACATTGATACACTCAGCTGGAGGGTCCATGTTGAAAGTCTCTGCTCCACACTTCAACAGCGGATACATTTTCATAAGATATCACAGTGTAGTATGGTAACTTGACAGTGCAGTTGAAATCACAGATCGCTCGCCTGGTACAGACTGCTATGAAAATGATGGGGGTTAAAAAGCATCCGTCCCTCTTAACCATCTATGAGCAGTCCAACATTAGACAGGAACAGAAAATAGTGTCTGATCCAACCCACATTCTCCACCCAGAGTTCCAGCTCCTACCTTCTGGTAGATGATTGTATGAACAGGCGGAACCGCTACACACACTCATCCCTGCCTATGTCCATTAAGCTTCTCAGCACTCACATGTAATGTAATGTAATATAGATGTAGATGTGTAGGTGCCAGCTGTGGCTCAGGAGGTAGAGTGGTCGTTCACCGTCAGAGGGAAATGTCTGGCTCTAGCTGCTAAACTGCTGTACTTACATCACAGACATGTGGTGGACATTGGCCTCAGTTGTCTTTGCTTCATTTTGATTGCACTCTTTGTGTGTTCATTTCGGCATGAAGTACTTTGTTGGTTCAAGCTACTGTTAACATTTGACCATCGATACAATGCACAAAGCTCATTGGTGTTTGCCAGACTGTTGGCTCTCTGATGCTAATTACCAAAAGACAGTGAAAAGATGTAACAGTTCCCTTCTCTTGAGGAGACAGAATTGCATTGTAACTTTTTTTGAGTTTTAATTCATCCATATTCAGTATAGGAATTGTTTGATAGAGTTAACCTGCTCTGTCTGAGTGACTGTGACTATGCTGTTTCTCTACAATGAAGCCTCTCATTTGTCAGATTAAAAGAGGCTGTTGATTTCCACAATGTTGATGTGAATGAATTATGTTATTGAATAATGTTCTCCTCCCCCTCAAAGTAACAGAGGACAGGACCAGTGGACCTCTGACCTGCACAGAAAAACTTCATGTCGTCAAAGTAAGTGCACTCTTCTTTTCACTTCACTTCAAACTTGACTATTTGTCTGATTACACGTTACATGACTTGATTCCTGTAAGCAGGGCTTGCTGAGGTTTGTCTTCCCCCTGGGATTGGTCTACTTCGCTGAGTATTTCATCAACCAGGGCTTGGTAAGTTCTCTGCTCATCTTACTGCATGTTGTTAAGCCAAACCCGACTTCCTTGTGCTATAGGCTGTATAAGGGTGTGAGATTAAATGTTCACATATTTGGAGGACATTTTAACAGTTAATAATATAGCACATTTTGTGATGATATTTAGCCCAGAATAATGTAGACGTTTCCTTTTCCAGATGGAACTCGTGTATTTCCCCAAAGTGTTCCTGTCTCATGCAGAGCAGTACCGCTGGTCAGTTAACCTCACTAAGATATTATTCTGAAGGATTTACTTTATTTTACATTTCTTAGGGGCGTTCAATTCGGTTGATAATTGTTTGTGTACTCAGGTACCAGACGTTGTACCAAGTTGGTGTGTTGGTGTCTCGATCGTCCCTGTGCTGTGTGAAGATCAGGAAACTGTGGGCTCTCTCTTTGCTACAGGTGAGAAATACACACAACACTCACATTAATCTGATATTTCATATACATTTATTTAGCAAACTGACAGTATTCTTTAGTTGGGTATTCCTTTTATTTCCACATGTGGCAACTAAAACGGTCAAGGTTAAATATCTAAAAGGTTTGTAGCTTGATAGTAACAGTTTATTGGGTAAATGTGCATTTTCTATATTGCTTAATCTTAAGCATAATTTAGTTGCCACATTATATATAAACATTGGAATACAGACAGAAAGCATGCATATATATATATATATATATATATATATATATATATATATATATATATATATATATATATATATATATATATATATATATATATATATATATATATATATACATTTTATTATATATATATATATACATTTTATATATATATATATATATATCTCTCTATCTCTATCTCTATCCATCCATCCATCCATCGTCCACCGCTTATCCGGGATCGGGTCGCGGGGGCAGCAGCTCCAGTAAGGAACCCCAATCTTCCCTTCTCCGGCCACATCCTCCAGCTCCGACTGGGGGATCCTGAGGCGTTCCCAGGCCAGTGAGGAGATATAATCTCTCCACCGAGTCCTGGGTCTTCCCCGGGTCTCCTCCCAGCTGGACGTGCCTGGAACACCTCCCTAGGGAGGCGCCCAGGTGGCATCCTTACTAGATGCCCGAACCACCTCAACTGGCTCCTTTCAACGTATATATATATATATATATATATATATATATATATATATATATGTATATATATATATATATATATATATATATATATATATAGATCTATATAGATCTATAGATAGATATAGAGATATATATAGATATATATATATATAGATAGAGATATAGATGAGAATATAGATAGATAGATATATAGATAGAGGTATATATATGTATAGAGAGAGGGAGAGAGAGGGATATATGATGATAGAGAGATTGTAGATATAGAGAGATATATAGGGGAATATAGATGTATAGAGCATAGATATATATATATGTTATATAGATAGATTGTGACGATCAGACGATTATATATATAGATGATATATACTATGAGAGATGATACAAAATATATATAAATTATATAGATATATATATAATATAGATATAAGACAAACAACATATATATATATAACACACACAAGATATATATATATATATAATATGATGATAGTATATATATAGGGTATATATATATGTGTGGATGATATAATGGGAGATATATATAATATATATATATATATATAGAGAGAGAAGATAAGTAGAGATATAATATGATATATATTATATATATATAGATATAGATAGATAGATATAGATAGGGTATATATATATATATGTATAGTTATATATGTAATATATATTGATATATGATATATATGTGTATATATTTATATATATATATATATATATATATATATATATATATATTAATATGTATCTATGTATATGTATATATATGTATATATGTATATATGTATATATATATATATATATATATATATATATATATATTATAATATATATATATATATATATATATATATATATGGGTTATATATATAAATATATATATATATATATATATATATGGTATATATATAAATATATATATATATATATATATATATATGGGTATATATATGGGTATAATATATATATATGGGTATATATATATATATATATATATATATATATATACCCATATATAATATATATATATACCCATATATATATATATATATATATATATACACACAGGACTGTCTCAGAAATTAGAATATTGTGATAAAGTTCTTTTATTTTCTGTAATGCAATTTAAAAAACAAAAATGTCATGCATTCTGGATTCATTACAAATCAACTGAAATATTGCAAGCCTTTTATTATTTTAATATTGCTGATTATGGCTTACAGCTTAAGAAAACTCAAAAAATTAGAATAGTTCCTCAGACCAAGTAAAAAAAAAGATTTATAACAGCAAAACAAAATCAAACATTTGAAAATGTCCATTAATGCACTCAGTACTTGGTTGGGAATCCTTTTGCACGGATTACTGCATCAATGCGGCGTGGCATGGAGGCAATCAGCCTGTGGCATTGCTGAGGTGTTATGGATGCCCAGGATGCTTCAATAGCGGCCTTTAGCTCATTAGCATTGTTGGGTCTGGTGTCTTTCAGCTTCTTCACAATACCCCACATATTCTCTATGGGGTTCAGGTCAGGGGAATTGGCAGGCCAATCGAGGACAGTAATGCATGGTCAGTACACCAGTTACTGGTGGTTTTGGCACTGTGGGCAGGTGCCAGATCATGCTGGAAAATGAATTCCTCATCTCCATAGAGCTTTTCAGCAGACGGAAGCATGTAGTGCTCTAAAATCTCTTGGTACACAGCTGCATTTACTCTGGGCTTGATGAAACACAGTGGACCAACACCAGCAGCTGACATGGCTCCCCAAACCATCGCTGACTGTGGGAACTTCACACTGGATTTCAAGCAACTTGGATTTTGCTCCTCTCCAGCCTTTCTCCAGACTCTGGCGCCTTGACTTCCAAATGAAATACAAAACTTGCTTTCGTCTGAAAAGAGGACTTTGGACCACTCTGCAACTGTCCAGTGCTTCTTTTCCATAGCCCAAGTCAGACGCTTCTTCCGTTGTCTTGAGTTCAGAAGTGGCTTGACCATGGGAATACGGCTATTGTAGCCCATTTCCCGGACACGTCTGTGAACAGTGGCTTTTGATACCTGGACTCCAGCTTCAGTCCACTGTCTTTGAAGCTCCCCCAAATTCTGGAAGCGACTCTTCTTCACAATGCTGTTAAGGCTGCGGTCATCTCTCTTGGTTGTGCAGCGTTTCCTGCCACATTTCCCCCTTCCAACAGACTTTTTGTGGATGTGCTTTGAAACTGCACTCTGTGAACAGCTTGCTCTTTGAGACATTTCTTTTTGTGTCTTACCCTCCTGATGGAGGGTGTCAATGATGGTCCTCTGGACAGCAGTCAGATCAGCAGTCTTCCCCATACTTGTGATTTAGTTTACTGAACCAAGCTGAGTATTTTTCAAGGCTCAGGAAACCCTTGCAGGTGTTTCGAGTTAATTAGACGATTCAAGTGATTCGTTGAACACCCTACTAGTATACTTTTTCATGATATTCTAATATTTAGAGATAGGATATTTGAGTTTTCTTAAGCTGTATGCCATAATCAGCAATATTAAAATAATAAAAGGCTTGCAATATTTCAGTTGATTTGTAATGAATCCAGAATGTATGACATTTTTGTTTTTTTAATTGCATTACAGAAAATAAAGAACTTTATCACAATATTCTAATTTTCTGAGACAGTCCTGTATATATATATATACTTCTTATAGTAGCTTATTCCCAACGTCATATCAATATCACATGACTAGTGGCAGAACAACATGTTGCTGTATTGTCTGGCTTCAATAAAACCTAGTGCTGAGGCTCAGCAGATGGAGTGTGGCTCGCTTTGAGAGATCACAGATCTGTGTGCTGTTGTTTTAACATATGGTATGTATACACTGGACAGGCTTGGCCAATGCTCGTAAAAGTGAGCGAGTGGTTTTCGCCAAGTCCTGTTGGAGGAACGGCAAACAGATCTTTCTTCACCAGAAAAGGTTTTAGTGCGTGTGATTGTTATTCTTTTAGCGTCCAGTTCGTTCAATACTGACACGAGCGGCTTCAACAGAAAGTTCCACATCAGCTGCAGCCATCTTCGTTGTTTTTGCTTCACAGTTCGTGTGGTAAAGAAAGGTGTAATAGAAAGATAGATAGATACTTTATTCATCCCGAGGGAAATTTAGGAAAGGAAGGGTTGTGTAGTTGCTGTCAGTTAAATGTTATTTTTCTTATATATCGATTCCACTGTGATTTATATTATTGTTATCACCATCACTATTACTATTGAATTTAATATTTTTTATTATTGGGTTTGTAAATATTGCCGGTCACTTTTCAGTTAGTATGCTGCTTTCCATTTTGTATTTCTTTTTTATTTAGTTTCTGTGAAACCACACACACCTATCCTCAGCTGTTAATAAGAAAGACGTTATCACACAAATGCACCAACGTAAAACAGAATATTGATCTCTTACCTACAATAATAACAACAGCACAGATACACTCCACTCGTCTGGGATATGGGGTTATAGCCAAAATAGGTTACGTACTGGTACACACTTAAGATTGCACAGAGTTCATCGCTCGTAGCCCACTAAGCCTTTGTGTATTTTAGGCCAGACAAACCATGGCTTGACAGCTAGATGTTAGCATGATTGCTTGGCCACCGGTTATATATGTCGTTAACCAATCATCGCTGAAGCCGTACTTGTATTTATTACAGGTTGGAGCGAATAGAAGATGCATTCTGACCAGAACCATGTCTTAGGTCGTCACACAGGGTGATTGTTGGTAGATACCCCCGATTGGCTGTTGCTCTCGCCCAGGTCAAGAAGAGACTGATCTGAGATTCGGTATTTTATTGGTTCGACCGCCTCAGTGTTCCCCCTGCCACATTCATTCAATGGGTCTATGTACTGTGGGCGTGAGCTCTGTTACGAATAAAGTTTCGTTGTGCTGTGTTGTATGCAGGTCAGTGTAGCGCTGCCCTAACGAGGTTGAAGGGCAGGGCTGGGCGCTGAAATGTATGCTGCCACTGTATCGTGACGACTGCGTGGGGGCTGTCTCGACATTAATGTTGATACCCTCGTTTAAGAAGGAGCGAACCCCTACGCGAGTCGTTGACCCTGCAGCGAGCGGCTGGAGCCGGAAAGTCTACCGACTGTCATCTATGTCTCGAAGACA
>NC_041362.1:20294232-20347623 GCF_900634415.1 Cottoperca gobio | reverse complement strand
CCTGTACTTGTCTTCACCTGTCCTGTAATCACTTAATCACTCAATTAAACTGGATGGATGTTTAAATAGGCAACTGTTGGCCAGGTGATAATATAATACTGTGTTTACAGCTGGTTGCTCGGCCCCCAAGTGGCCAAAAACGTAAATCAGTGCAGCTTTAAGTTTAAATGACTAACATGTATTTACAGTTACAGATCCTGTCAGGTATTTAGTAGTTGCTACACTGATCCTTTCGTTTATTGTCTTTCCTATTCATTTTGATGCCTTCAGTTTCTAAAAATGGTGGCACTGCCCCCCATTTAGTTAAAGTGTTTTCGGGGCCATATGGGTGGGACAGATGTTGAAAAAGCAATTGCATTGTTCAGCAGATTGCAGATGGCAGCAGCACAGACATTAGTAGAAGTATGTTATGATTCTCTGTGATTGGTTGTTCATCCAGACTCTGGCTCCATGTCGGTAGAGGTGCCAACATTTTCTGAGGCCACTGCTCAAGATCTGTTTTTGTTGTTCTCGGCTCTTTTTTCCAAATGATGCCCCAGGGTTTAAATGGTTAGTTTCTGGAAAATAGGAATTATTGTTGAGTGAACATTGTGATCTAAGGTTTGATGTAAGGTTTCAGATTATCACCATCATTGCTAATTTTAACACCGTTCAGTTTTTTTCTGCAGGTTGTCCAGATCAGCTTTAAAAGACAGTGATACGCACGCATGTAACAGTCCTATTATTTGCGTTTCCTGTTTTATTTTTAAATGTTCCCTTCCCCTTGTGTCTTGTCTGGTATTACTTCCTGCCCTTGTGTTGTTTGCCCCCAGGTGTGTCTTGTTCCCTTCATTAGTTTCCTCCTGTGTATTTGCCTTTCTCTCCCAGCTGTGTTTTCTTTTTTAAGTTCCTGACAGGTCCAAGACATTCCAGAAACTGTTGATCTGCTGTGGAACTGATACATAATGTTGTATTTTTTGAGATCATCTTACATGTGTTGCACGGGTTAACATTATAAATTGCACAAGAGTGTTATGTAAGGATAATGGGAGGAGGAATTTGCACCAATGAGGAAGCGTATGGAAGTATAAATCAAATGTTTCACTCCCCATCTGCTACTCTAACAGTTTCGCAACTGTTTGGAAGTTACGGTGTTTGGAAGAGATTCTTTGGCCCAAATGTCGACTTTTTCCTCTGACAAAACACCACACCTAGTAAGTTGTTCTTATCAGTAGCTACTGTTCATTTCAGTCATTTCTACTGCTGCACATTAAAACAAATGTTTGGCTACTTTTTGCCCATTATGAGGCAAATTGAAAGTTTCTGGCATATAGTTGAGCAGAGTCTGTTTATCTGCTACAACACTTCCCACTACACCTGCATGACAAAGCAGACACATACAGTACACACATTGTAGAAATGCCACTTCTGCCGACAATAACACCTTCTAGCTTTCAGTTTAATATATGCAAAATGCCGAGTTTAAATCCAGCCGGAGGCCGGTGCTCACTAGACCTCCACAAGGCTCAACCTGTCTTATATGTCTCATATGTTGTAAAATACTCTCAGGCATGATGAGAGATGAGAACATCGATACCACTCTTGTGTCCGTACGGTAAAAATGACCCTTTCTGTAGTCTCTGGTGGTCACAGGAACCTCACAGTGTCGACTAGACGCCAGGACTTTGTGAGTTTTTTAAGTGCTAGTAGGTACATTATGTTACCTTTGGGCAGAGCCAGTTTCCCCCTGTTTATGCTAAGCTAAATTAATCCCCTGATGAACATTGATCCTGACTTTGCTATGCAGTCAGAGGAAGAAAACACAAGTGATCAGATTTGATTTAAAGGCGTATTCTAGTGATCTAGCATTGTACTTCTATAAAGTTGGAGGCCTGCAAAGGAAAGTAAAAAACAAGAATGTTTGACATTCATGTAGCAGAGGCTGAGAATCCTGAATTGTATTTCCTAGTATGGATCAAGGTCCAGAAACACTGGATCCCAAACTTCTTAACAGCATTTCTTATTGCTCTGACTGTCTGGAAAATGTCCATGCAACTGTTTGCAATGCAGGCTTTCAGTTTTAAACTAAAGTCTCAACCCCAAGCCAAGATACCTCTGATCACATCATCTAAGTTCATTTTTTTTTTTTTTAAAGGACTTAACTTTGGAAAAATCTCAGCACATTTAAAAAATGACTCCACTTTTCAAAATTCACTTTATTTCCCATAATTATTTTATTTCCCTAAAATGTATTCATTTTCGAAAAAGGATTTAACTTTTCAGAAATGATCTCACTTTTCAAAACTTACTTAATTAAAACATTTGTTTTCCCAACACAGGGCTATGGGAGGCCCCAACATCCTGCAGAGATGATAGCATTGTGAGAAGAAAAAGAATGTGTTTGTGAATGTGTGCCATTGATTTTCAGCCTGCTTTCAATTTGACATTTGATACGTCTTGAGAAGTCCTTCCCTCAAAAGCAAACACATGGTTGAAATGGACAAGATTTTGTGCATTTGTGTTACTTTGGGGGTTTTCTTCTGGTTTCATGTCTGTGCACGCCTGTCTGCCTACATGTGACTAAAGCCTGAGCAGCTCGCTACCTGAAAAACAGCAAAATCTGACTGCAGAGAAGTCAGAAGAAGGCAGAGTTTACCTAGCATTTAATTTAACACTGAGGATTATTCCCCTGGCCCAAACATGCAGAGTGGAAACACAAGTTTTTCAGTCTCAGCGATTGGTCTCTGGCTTGTGATTTCAGTAGCGCTGGCAAAAGCAGAGGACAGCATGGAGGGGAACACAGCTGCTTCTGAGGTGAGAGACTGTCTATCTTAAAGTCCTTTACCAGGAAATTGCAACATATTTCAGGTTTCCCTACTCTGATACCACGTGTGCATATGTGTACCTTTTGTCTATAAGATGCTACAGGGGCAAACTGACCAAAAAAACACAGTGTTCGGTGAGTTAAAACAACTATTTTTGGACTCCTGTGGTTTGTTTTCAGTTCCAGAAATCCATCCGTCAGTCCCAGTCGCTGTGTTCTGGTGAACAGGACTATGTTTACAAGAGAAAACAAGTAATTCTGGAGTCACTCAGCAGCCTGGGAATCAACTGCAGTGCAGTAAGAAAGACACTTTCTTCCTGTCTCTGTCTCTTTTCATTGTTTCTTTCTTCATAAAAACCCTCCCATTAATCTTCTCTTTGAGAAATGTCCTCCCACAGATGTATATTATGGCTACATAGTATGTTGTGGTGCCCCCCAGTGGCAGAATATCCCAAGACTGTGTAGCAAAGCTCAAACGTAGCATCCGAACACAAGCATGAAGTTTGGTTAGAATCGTTTAAGCCCATTTTGATTTAGGAGCCTTTATGTGAAATGTAACTTTAAGAAATGGGTAAAAAAAATTATGATTTTAAAAATTATTTTTGATCGCTTTAGATCAGCAAAGTTCATAGATGATCTGAACAAGTTTTGGGACGCTTGGCCAAACAGTTATCAACAAAAGTATTTTGAGAAAGTTGAGTCTTAAAATGTGTGTTTTTGAAATGATTTTTTATTGGAGCAAAGATGCAGATGAAATCATGATGATGAAGATAATTATGGAAATGTAAACTTGATTCGTACAGTTTTGGTGACTTTTGGTCTTACTGTTGCACTTTTAGCGGAGAAAAATAAGAAAGAAAGAAACAACTGCTTGTACGCTTAATAAAGTCATTATCTTAGAACTGAGTGTTCAATGCAATTAACTGTGAGTCAGCTGTCAAATTGACCATCTCTCCATCATGCTTCCCACAAGGATTCAGTTCCCCACATCAGTCTGCTGGCCTCAGGTGGGGGTCAAAGGGCGGCTGTGGGTCTGGTGGGTTCCCTCTATCAGATGGAAAAGGAAGATCTGTTGGACAGTGTGCTCTACCTGGGAGGAGTTTCTGGATCAACGTGGTAACAATAATCACACTTGCACAACATAACTGTAATAATCTGTATGTAGCGTCGACAGCTGAGTTCCCATGGAACATGAAATATGACAGCTGCAGTAGCTTGTCTGTTATTTACACGTGTAAACTAGCTGCAGCTTCTCCACTTGCCGCATTTTGTTCAGCTCACGATTGTCTTGGACTTTGGTGAAATTATGTTTGTTAAAGACTATAAAACTGATATTTTCTTTTGAAACTTAGCTTGCAAGCTAACATTTGCTAATGGTAATTGGTAAAGGAAATATGGAAATGGCAGATTTAAATTCAATCAACTTTTCATCGTCATACATGTACACAGCACACACAGTACAGCTTTTATATATACGGCACCTGGGGAACAGTGTGGGGGTGCGGTGCCTTGCTTAAGGGCACCTCGGTGGCCCTTGAACCAGCGACACTCCGGTTCCCAAGCCAAGTCCCTACAGATTGAGGTACTGCTACCCAAATTTGCAGTGCAATCCATCCAATGTTTGTCCAAAGTGATGCCCAACTGACTGTTTTATCTCTACAGCCATGCCAAGTGTGACTAAAACACTTGGCTGCTCTTAGTTCCTGTAGATACTGTAGGATGGCCAAATGTAATTTAACAGCAGGTTGAACCAGATGTTGGTGAATCCAGTTTACAGCCATTAGTTAGTGAAAAGTTAGTTAGTTAGTTGCCTCTTTAGCCAGAGGCTTCAAATTGGACTTATAAAATAAGATATTATCACATTAACATTTGGCTTGTCTCCATGACAGTTTGTCCTGCTCTATCTGTACCTCTCCTCTGGCAGGTCCATGTCCTCCATCTACAGTGACCCACAGTGGAGTAACAGACTGGACTCTGCTGTGTCCAGGCTGTCAGGTACCGGGGTGAAGTTGGAAGAGGCTTTGGCCTGGTTGGGTAAGAGGGCGGAGGATGAGCACTTCTCTCTCACTGACACCTGGGGGCTCTTCACCTCTGCTGGGATCATGAAAGAGGTACCGAGGCAAAAACTCATAATATGTCCAATTTGAAACACAACCCACTCTGATAAGAAGATTGTATGTGAAGTCCCTCAGAGAAACATTTTGTGTTTCATCAGATGGACTTACGGCATCTTTCTGATGAGGCCAGCAGAAATGCCACCAACCCTTACCCCATCTACAGTGCTCTAGAGAATAACTGCTTCTCTAATGGGCCCATAGAAGGTACACACACATAAGGGGTAACTTCTGTGTCATTATGCAATCAAACAGAACAGGTTTGAGGGCAAAACTGTCCACACTGCAAATCAAAAAATAGATTTGAGAGCAAAACCATGGACGATGCAGTCACAAAATGTTTTATTGCTGCTGAAAGACACGTCTCTATTGTCTTGATTGGAGAGACAGCTTGGCAACATGTAACATGTAAGACTATAAGATCTAAGATTTTTTGGCAGTCATTTTAACACTGATACAGTTTTTGTGGTATAAACATAATGTGAAGATGCTGGAGACCTTCAAGACACTGTGGGATGTCTTGCTGACAATTGCCTTCTCAGTTTGAATAAGCACGTCCCCACTGCACCTGTAAGACAAGCCGAGGTGAGCTGGAACACTAAGACCCAGTATACTTAGGGTCTGCTGTACCAAACGTAAAAGTTACACATGCCCACACATACATGCACTTTGAGATACTAAATATTTTCCAATATATAATCAAAAACTGTAATACAGTCACAATGAAAATGCCTGAGCCAATCAGATTTCAAGAAGGAATGGAGTATGAGTAGAAATTGTTAGGGCCGCTTGTATATTTAAAGTATTGCATTGCACAATGTACTTGATCTGTTGACTTCAATTCTAATATAAAGCATTTCTCTGTCAAGTAAATGTAATACAACACTATTTCTCTCTGAAGTAGCTGTTCACAGGGTGGTGGTGGTCTAGTGGTCGAGTAATAAGGCTACCAAATAGAACAACGGATGGTTGTGAGTTCAATACCAGAGCTGCAACCATCGCCAGCAAGGTACTTAACCCTGAGTTGCTCCAAGGAGACTGTAGTTAGTTCACTGTAAGTCGCTCTGGATTTGAGCATCTGCTAAATGACATGTAATGTAATGTAGTTGAGTTGCATATTTACACAATGAGTTAGAATAGTAACATATTTCAATGTTTTTCATACAGAATCATCATAATAAATGAATAACCTTTTAGTTAGGGGGCCCTGGTAAAGTCTCTCCCTGGAGTTTGTCCCGTGAACCAGTGTATTTAAGCAGGGTTTTGAGCGGGAGCAGTCTCGACTTGGGTGTGTGACGCAACTATGTCATGGCAGCTGTATTGTTGAGGACCCAAAGAAGCGCAGTGTTGAGTGTGAAGTTGTGTGGATGAGCCGTTCTGAAGAAAATAGCACAGGCCAAGCATTCAGCCTGTTCAGAACAGCCATGTTTTGAGCGGGCACTGCGCTAGTAGTGTACCGAAAAAAAAAGCATGTGGATGTATGACAAAGCCACAGTTTGAGTACTGTTGCAGCACCGGAGGTTCAGTCTCAAGGCCCCTTTTCACTGTGCTAGTTTATTGTACTGCCTTAAGTATTCGCGCTGCCAGTGCCTCCCTAGGAGACTCTCCTCACAGATGGCAAACCTCATAGAACCTACCGGATGTTACTCTAAAGGCCCTGACACGCCAAGTCAATGTCGGGCAGTCGGTGAGCGTCTGTCGCCCTAGTTTTTACAGGTGTGTCCTGCACCATCTGCACTTTTTGGCCGTGTCCACAGGCTCTGCCGCTGATGTAACATGTTGAATCGGTGGACGAGCCTGTCGGCAAAAGAAATCCCTCTGATTGGCTGTTTATTTTAAGCGAATCAGTGCACAAGAAGAGAAACGGACGTGAGGAAAACAAACAAAAGACTAAAGTCAACACACAGAGTCCACACACAGAGGCTCTTTTCACATTCCATCTTCATCTCATCTGATCATCCCTGTACTCGGATATCTTGACAACGACATGGCCATCTGGAATGATCCTGCGAACGCTGCTTTGTTTTAATGTGTGTATCATAACAACGGCTTGTATATCTGCAGTCTTAGGTCGTGCACGCTGGAAAGTCTCTCTCCGTCTCACACACACAAACTGCATTAGAACATCATTTGAAATAGACTACATACTCCACACTATTACCAAATATATATAAACATATTTTGTCTGTTTTATTTGTGCTTATTGTTGTTATCTCCTACTTTGTTGTTGTAGGAGCTAACAAAGTTAATAGCCTGCCGCTAAAAGTCCAGTTGTGAACGACGTGGATCAAACATTTGTGGCTGTTGTTAGGAATGGTATGAGCAAGTCTGGTTAATAACAAATATTACTGATAATTGGACTGGGAAATGGAAGGACTTACATTTATATAGCACCTTTTTAGTTTTCCAATCACTCAAAGTGCTTTTACACCACATGCCAACATTTACCCATTCACACACACATTCATACACTGATGGCAGGGCTGCCATACAAGGTGCCAAACAACTCATCATCTAATGCTCATTCACACACTCACACACCCATGGTATTCCTCAGTATCTTGCATAAAGATAATTCGACATGCAGATTGGAGGAGCAGAGGCTCGAAACACCGATCTTCCGAATATTGGATGACAAACTCTTCCTTCTGAGCCAAATTGATTAATATCAATAAAACTATTAATAGTGAAAAAAATCATTTATAGGGGTTGATAATACCGTTGCACTACAAGTGTGTATGTATTAGAATGGCTATCAGATGGAATAATAATAATAATAATTATTATTATTGTTAATTCATATTAATTAGTATGAATTCATTTACTTTAAATCCGTTTAAGGAGGGGACCACCTTTGTCAAAGGATGTACATTAATGTATTAATGAACTAAAATAGTCTATGAATGATGGTAGAGATTGGCAGTAATCACTCTTTGACAACATTAACAAAACAGCTGTATTTTCCCACCACGACCACATTTATATGAGAAGACCTTATGTTAGCTCCACCAGTAACAACAAGGATACAATTATACAAGGATACAAGGATCATTTATTGTCACTTAGCAACACAGGGTTGCACAACGAAATGCAGTTGTAGCCTCGAATATCTTTACCTTTTGTCACATTGCACCCTGGAAACTAAAATAAATTAAATCTAACTTTCTTGACCTGCATTTTCACATTATAACCCTCATCATCAAAGCAAAAAATAATGTAAATTCACCATGGTTGGAAAAGTGCTTTCAAAAGGCCTCCGGGATAAAGTTGTAGGAAGGCACAAGTTAGGTGAAGGCTACAAAAATGTATTTGAAGGCTTTAGTTATCCCTCTGTACTGTTCAGAGCATTATCAAGAAGTGGAAAGCGTATGGCACCACCAACACCTTGCCTAGATCAGGCCGTCCGTCCAAACTGGATGATGAGGACATTGATCAGAGAAGATACCAAGAGGCCGAAGGCAACTTTGAAGGACTTACAAGTCTTTATGGCTGGGACTGGTCGGTCTGTGCATGTGACAACAAAGCTGACCTGTATGGCAGGGTGGCAAGAAGAAGCCTTTTCTCAAAAGGTGCCACACTCAGTCTAGTTTGTGCAAAGAAAAACACCTGGAAGACTCTGTTGCCTTGTGGAAAAAGGTTCTATGGTCAGATGAGACTAAGATTGAACTTTTGGGACTTGAAGATAGCAGTCCATTGCCGCTCATCACGGAATTTGACTGAACTCGAACAATTCTGCAACAAATAATGTGCGAATATTCACCAATCTAGGTGTGCAAAGCTAGTCCAAATAGATTGATGGCTGAAATTGCAGCTGCGCTTTCTCCACCTAGTCTGTTGCTCCACACATTGGAGGGTCTGCTGCACAGGCCTTTTCTGTTGATGCTTTTCACACAGTTCGCATAGAAAGTTGTTTTGTCCGCTCTGTGCACCGACAGTTTTGCCGGGTTAGTGACCTTGAGCAGGGGACCGGTCAGTTCTCAGAGCCATGGGCTCAAGTACATTTTTGGAAACGCGTCTGCTGGGTCTGGATCAGTCTTTCCCTGACTGTATTTGACGAGGAGGCTCCTCTCCTCTCCAGTGAGCCTCTGGCTCCAGAGCTGCAGGATCTTCTGAGCCACACGCACATGATTGGATGCTTTCTTTGACTTTCTTCATCTGCGTTTTGTAGCAGGCTTTTGCTGTACTGTCTCCAGTGCTGCTGCTGCCTCTTCCTCCTCCATCTCCGCTTCCCCTACCTGCTCAATCCATGTAACCCTTTCTTCTTCTGCCATGTTTACTTGCACCTCTCATAACTCTCCTCCCAACCCACCTGTCTCCTCTACCTGCACCTTTTCTCCCTTCTTTTTAATTTTTTTTGACCGCACTTCCTCCTTTTTCACCTAGAATATCTTGGTCATCATTTTTTCCCCCATTATTACCTTCCACACCAATTAAATTAACACCACATATCTCGTGCACCAGGCCGGACACAGCAGCTGCGCGGCGTGACACAGCGCGTGACACAGCGTGTGACTCTGCAGTGTCCAAACTTTTCCCTCCACAGCTAACCCAATCTTCTCCACTACGCTACCACAGCTACGCAGATGACACTCAACTGATTCTGTCTTTTCCCAGATCTGAAACCCAGGTGGAGGCACGGATCTCAGATTGTCTGGCTGATATCTCTCGGTGGATGGCCGCACATCACTTGAAACTCAACCTTGACAAGACCGAGCTCCTTTTCCTTCCAGGTAAGGGCACTCCCATCCAAGACCTTACCATTAACATCGGCACCTCTGCTGTTTCCCCGACTCTGACTGCAAGGAATCTGGGTGTGACACTGGATAACCAACTGTCCTTCGGTCCCAACATCGCTGCAACAACCCGCTCCTGCAGATGCACTCTGTACAACATCAGGAGGATACGTCCCCTACTGACTCAGAAGGCGACGCAGGTTCTTGTTCAGGCTCTTGTCATCTCACGCCTTGACTACTGCAACTCCCTCCTCGCTGGACTGCCTGCATGTGCCATTCGACCTCTACAGCTCATCCAGAATGCAGCAGCCCGACTGGTCTTCAATCTACCCAAGATCTCCCACACTACACCGCTTCTCCGCTCCCTTCACTGGCTACCAGTAGCGGCCCGAATCTGCTTCAAGACTCTGGTGCTGGCCTACCGTGCTGTGAATGGATCAGCCCCTTCCTACATCCAGGCCATGGTTGAACCATACACCCCAGCGCGTTCACTTCGCTCTGCGTCGACCAATCAGCTCGCCACTCCCTCACTACGAGTAGGAGCCAGATTTCCCTCAAACAAAACCCGCCTGTTTGCTATCCTGGCTCCAAAATGGTGGAACGACCTCCCCATTGATGGACAGCAGACAGTCTTCACACCTTCCGTCGCAGACTGAAAACTCACCTGTTTCGACTGCACCTCGGCGAATGAAGAAAACAAAAATAACTGTTCTTTGTATGTTGCACCTATATTGGTTTGGCTTCTTTATAGCTAATAGTTGAATTTGTATTCTATTGTTTCTGCATGTTGCACTTATGTTGTTGCACTTCAAACTGGCTTATTTGAAGACAGTGTTCACTTATACGACTGTACCTATTTGAAGCTATTGTACTTACAAGATTCTTGCTGTTCGGAGTTGTATCTCCATGATTGTTTGCACTTTTTGTATGTCGCTTTGGACAAAAGCGTCAGCTAAATGAACTGTGATGTAATGTAATGCCATGCTTCCTCGTGAGCTTGGCAAAATCTCCATTTACCATGGCGTCAGACACCAACCGGCGATACACCGGCAAGAGAAAAAACCCATAAACACATCAAACACCACACCTAAACTCACAAAAAGTAAACTAAATCAAACTATCACCACTAAATTAAGTTAAATCAACACCCATTATCAAAAAAAATAAAAATAAAAATTTAAATCGAAAAGCACACAAACTCCCAGCATGTACTGAGAGAGACAGAGGGAGAGAGCGTTTGTGTGTGACTGCAAGTAATTATTATTTTTATTAAACTGCCAATCTGCCACCAGCACTCACAAATCATTTCCTTTCAGCTCACTGTACTGTGGCGAGTCATAGCAAGTTTGGGGTCCAGCGCGCTGCAGGCATAACTTTTTGATTTGTAAACTATTTCCAAACATCAACTTTTTGATTTGAATAAGTACAAGTACGAATTAATCATAAATGTTCTTTACTTGCAATTAAAACATGTGTCAATAGATTTGCTCTCCAATTAATTTGTTGATAGCAGTGTGGACATTTTGACTCTCAGACCTATTCTGTTTGATTGCATAATAACGACAAAGAATCAATCTCATACACACATGCATACACACATGTCTCATTAGGACCTTAGTGAGTTATTGACTTGCAAGTAAACAGATTTTCTGTCTCTCAGGGAAATGGTTCGAGATGAGCCCTCACGAGGTTGGTTTCACAGAGTTGGGTCTTTTCATTGAAACTTCTCTCCTGGACAGCAAGTTCGAGAGAGGAGAGCTGCTGGAAGAGAAGCCAGAGATGGACATGATCAAACTTCAAGGTGTGTACTCAGAGCAGTATGGAGATAGTGTGACTACTAACTAAACACCTTAAAACATTTAGCTGGCTTTAAAAAACAAAAAAGTATCTTTGAGGTTCAACAGAGAGCCATAATAATTGTTCACACATTGGATTATCAAGTACCTACTAATTCAGTGGTTATTAAATTATATACATTGAAATGATTTGATTCTGATGATTCTGACATTGTGGAAATTGAGTACATTGTGTACAGCACTAAGAATTATTACCAATAAATACTCAATACTCACCTTAACCCTTAAAGAAAGAGAGCAAGTACAACCTTAAAACTGCACCAGTCAATAAACTCCTTTTTGTAGCATTTATTTAGTGTTTAACTACTTAGTTAAATTTAGTCTTATTTAGTCTTTAATTACTTTAGATTTGATTGACAAACAACCCACTAACTGTTGACATTTTGAATTAAGTATTGCTAAATCCTGACTGGTGCACAGATGTACATACCACCACCTCTTTTTGAATGAGCCCACATGGTATGTGTATTATCACTTCAAGCCCGTGAAATAACCCAAACTGTTGCAGAAAGTAAGTTTTTGGGACTTTTAAAGGAGCAGCAATTGTCTTTCCACCTTTGCATCACAGAATACCCATATTAAATCTGCAGGTATTCATACTGTGGATTGTGGATCCTGCGTGCAAATTAATCGTCACTGTCAAAGTGTGTGTGTGTGTGTGTGTGTGTGTGTGTGTGTTGAAACCGTACAGGTGTTCTAGGTTGTGCGTTGGCTCATGAGGAGACGATCGGAGAGTTCATCCCTTCCTGGCTGAATGGTAGCTACAGTTTGACATTGTCATACATACTAAATGTGTTTTTAGAAGCTGCAGTGATAGATCTATTGCGGTGTGTGTTTCAGTGACTGGACAGATAGATGGTGCTGCTGAGGAGTACCTGCGTGTATACCACACCGTTGATTCACTACTAACCCTGATCAGAAGTACCATTAAGGATCCTTCTGCGCTGTCTGACCTGGACAAGCTTCAGAAAATACTAGAAGGTATTGGTGATAAGGACGATGACCCTGCTCATATGACTTACTATAAAAATTAACCATTAAATACAATTGTTTTGGGAGATGCAAGCTTATTCACAAGATTGCAGCTTCAGAAAGCTGAGATTGCTAAAAATGTTTTACCATTCAAGCTTTTTATGTCTGTGATGAAATAATGACACAGCAAACGTCTGAAAATACCACAGCGTCCATACGATTCTAATCTTTTCCAGACAAGGTAAATAATAAGTCAGCGTTGATGGAGTCAAAGAGTTTGGAAGAAAGAAAAAGTCTTTCTCAGCAGTGGAGTCTGGAGCTGCTGACGGAAGTAAAGACCTGGAGCCAGAATCTGGAGGATGGAGATTTCAAAACACAAAGTCAGTGTCTGGCAGACTGGTCCAAGTTTAGATGAACAGAACCATTTTATTTAAAGTCGATGTAAACACGTCTTTGTTTTTCCCCAGTCTCTCTGCTGACTACGCAAATCCTTCCAATGATTATGAAATGGGAGTGGGGAACAACCGGAAACTTCCTCTACCAATACCAAGGTGAGAAGGAAATAATAAAACACGCATTTTGTCTATCTGTTAAAACCAGAAGCAATAATTTACAGTGATTTTAGGCATTAAAACGGTTACTGCATATACCTCGCAAGGTTACATAAAAAAAAACACACAGCAACAAAATATTCAATAATTTACAGTGTGTGGTGGTTATGACATTAGTGAAAGTGTCCTTGGGATACTGAACATGTTGCTGAATGAGTGTGTGAATGTTCATCACTCCTGAAGAGCAGGTAGCTACCTTGTATACCTTTGTGTCTGTATGAATGGGTGAATGCTGACATGTATTCGAAAAGCACTTTGAGTGGTCGCAAAGACTAGAAAAGTGCTTTATAAATGCAGTCCATTTACAATATTGCGCTCTATAACTACAGAAAAGTGGGCATAATAGCTATCTGAAGTTATATGGCTGCATAAGTCATTAGTGTAGTTTGTTCGACTTGGATGGAGATAAAAGGCTGAAGCGACAGGACGCAGCGTGTTCCCTGGCCAGGCTCTGTGCTTCTTCTCCTTTGTCTCCTTTCTTTTTGTGACATGTTATATCTCCATAATACAATCCATACAAACACCACCCTGTTTTTACAAGCCAAATTAGTTCTTGAGCAGGTGCAGTAACAAGTTGTATAACACTGCATAAAACTAGCTGTTCTTTCTCTTTGGTTTTCATAGTATTCAACAAACAAGCGTTGTTTAGTGCGAGGTGCTGGTGGAAAGATTTTGTTGCCACTTGGACAGAGCCAGGGTAGCTGCTTAGCTTAGTGAAGCTAACTGGCTGCTGGTATTAGCTTCATAATTATGGACCGATATGAGATATCAATCTTCTCATCTAACTCTATACCTGTTGGGAAATATGCCAAACAATGGGCAAGATCACGGTCGGTACAAAACTTACACTCATCAGGTGGACACAAACATGAATCCAAATACATTAAATGCTAATGTTGCTCCATATCTACTGGATGTGTAAATAACTATTTGCTAACTTGAGAGTGTTTCTTCAATCCACTCATATGGACAAAAACAGCCACACTTTTGCCCAGTATTTAGTATACAATACAATAATGAAGAAAATAATAAGTAGTTAAAAGCTTGCCTAAAGTTTGGTTGACATTAAATTCTGTTGCTGGGCAGATTCCACGGTTCCACCTTGCCTCCACTCTAAAGAAAGAATCCACCTGATCGACGCCGGGCTGCTGCTTAACGTCGGCTACCCTCCATTTCTGGGAGAGAAGAGAGACATCGACCTCATCATCGCACCAGAGTACAGCGCTGGAAATATATTTGAGGTACTGTACAGTGTGTGTGTTAACTTAATTCAACAAAGTGACTGAGTAGATCTAAGCCACAGACAGCGAAACGGTTTTAATGTGTAATACCATGTGTCTGTTTACATGCTGTTGTTCTATGAGCCAAAGACACACTTCCACCTGGTAGACAATAAAGATGTATTGTATTGTGTTGCATTGCATTGTACAGTACTATTGTACAGTACTATTGTACAGTACTATTACTCATCAATCAATCGATCAATAGTCATACAACGTACAATTCTAGTGAATCGTTATCCCACTGTTCCTTTTATGAAGCACCACCTAGAATGTTCAGCCAAAAGAACAACATGTCGCAGAGCCTTGCGGTCTTGTTCGGTGCTGTTTCCATACTAGGCAGCGATGTTCCTCGTCAGGACATTGTCGATGGAGTAGAAATTCATCAGTATTTGAGAGGATGCTTGGAATTTTCTCAAGCGTCTGAGGTGAAATCGTTTCAGCGTTCCACTCAGTTAGCATGCAGTGCCCAGGTCAGGCCCTCTGTGATGGGGACAGGGACAGGAAGCTGTCCTGCCTCCTCACTGAGGACAGGTTGATATTAAGGCGGGCGTAGTTCCTTCACTGCTTCTTTTAAAAGTTCAAACTCTTATCACCCCTGCGCTGATACCGCTGACAGCCAACAGTCTGCACTGTGTTAGTTGATGTTGATGGACTGATGGCTGACTGTTCACAGGCAGCTACTAGATGATGTATTTGCTAACAAGCACTTGGGCATCTGGAGGGTACAAGCCCAGTCTCATTAAAGCTATTCAGTATGAAATAAAATCAACAACCGTTAATTATCTAATTCCAGCCAAACAGTCAAACCTTGAGCAGGATCAAAGTATTCCAGAGTTATTTACTAGTCAAACAAAAATATGATTGATACAGTTTGATCAGTACACATAAATAATCACTTTGAAAATCAATATAATTATTTTCTTTCTTAGATCTACTATACATATATACATGTAAACATAATACATACATACACACACTCACCTGGGGGGTTTTATAGCTGCATGTTACCTTGCTAACTGTAACTTGGTAAAATAACGCATACAACTATAAAGAAAATACCTATAAATATGTACATGTTACAATTATCAAATGAAGGTAAAATCACTAAAATAAAATGATATATCATAAGGTTTTTCTATGTCACGGTAAGAATGAAGTATTTAATGTAACCTGCAAGAGGCACATGTTACACATATGATGCAAATACTTCCTTCTAACGTTCTTTTATTTTACGGTTGCTCCGAGTCTCTTACTCTTTTTGAACAATGGAATCATTCTCTCGTTTGATTGAAAGTGTGAATTTTGTTTGTTTGTTGTTTGTTTCATATTTCAGCTTTGCATTTATGTGATTTAACTGACTGATCAGTTTCCCCGGGTCTCGTTCCTGCATATACTTCTCATATAAATGTGGATGATATTAAACCTAACCATTAGTAAGACCCTTCATTACTACTTTTAAACCCTTTTAATTATAAAGTGATACCTTCCTCTGTCTAACTCAAGTTTGAATTATTGCCCAAACTTTGTTCAGGAGCATGAAAGCTGTGAAACAACGTTCTCCCTCCGCTCTCTTCACAGACTCTGACTCTTGCCAGAGACTATGCAGCCGAGGTGAAGAAAGCTTTCCCTGAGATAGACGAGAGAATCCTGCAGGAGAAAGACTGGCCAAAAGACTGCTACGTGTTCGAGGGAAAAAATAATGAAGCCTCCATTGTTTACATGCCACTCTTCAACAGACACAACTGCAAAGGTCTGTTACACACACACACACACACACACACACACACACACACACACACACACACACACACACACACACACACACACACACACACATACACATACACATACACACACACCCTTTGGTACATGTTCATACTAGGGCTAATTTATCTAATTAACTGATTCATTTTGATTAATTCATTATAAAAATAATAACACATTAAAACCAATAACGCAAATGAACACATATCATATTATTTAATGTTTAAGTTAATAAATTGATGCACTGATGTTCCTGTAAGTTGTTGCGTGTTGAATAACTTTACTTATATTGCTTAAAAAACAGACACACACTTGTATCGTTGGGGGGATTTGTGCAAAAGCTTCCCCCGTGTCACTAGATCTCCCCACTCGAGTGCAAATGCTTGGAAATAAAACAATTCATTATTTTATAATAACCCCTTTTCTTTACAATAATTTCCTCATTTGCTACAATAATGCAATGTTTTTGGGGGGATTTTCCAAATTGAATGCCCTGAAATACAATCGTTTTTATTGTCAAGTCTTTGGATGTTTCTTTGTGTTTTGCTACCTAACACTGTTTGATAAAAGTGTACAGCTTAGAGGTCTGAAATCACGCTAAAGGGGACGGTCCACACTGGTGCTTACTATAAAATGCATATCTTTAGATACTATTGAAACTAAGAACTTATCAGTGCTCATTTTCCAAAATAACCTTTTAGCGCGACGCTTTTAGCAAGGTGTCAAGATGAAAGGTAGCCTGAACATGTCGTCACTGTTTTTTACAGATGCAGAGGAGGTCAAAGCAAGGATGGAGGAGTTCTCCACCTTCCAGCGTCCCTTCAGCCAGGAGAAGATTGAGTTTGTGTTGGAGACAGCGAAAGCCAACATAAAGAACAACAAGGAGACTCTGCTGAGAGAGATTAACAAGGCTGTTCTCCGCCGACACAACAAGAGGTAAGGATGTACCTACTTCCCACGTCAACGTAGGTCCAAATAGGAATCTCACATCTTGGTGCAGCATGTAATCTGTGGGCTCACTGTGTCTCTGTGTGTCTGAGGAAGCAATCTGTGAGACGGACAGAAAAAAAAGGATTCAATAATAGAACTTATGTAATATCTGCCCATCAGTGTGAGTGTGCTCGTTTTAGACAGAGAGAGATGTGGATGGAGAAATATCCGACTTATTAGAAATCTAACATGTCCTCTTCTTTCTGCTTCTCCCCTTCAGGAAGTCTGCTGTAGATCTCTGATTCTTACTTCACCATGATTATAAATCAGACATAGACTTCACTGTACAGAAGTGTAAGCTGACAAATGTTTGTGGACACCCCCTTTTTCATGGTAGGTTAGCCCTCTTAGCTCCAATGAAGGGAAATCTTGCTAAAGCAATAAATGGCAACAACTTTGAGGAGGCTCTGTGCTGTTTCAACGTGCCCCCGTGCACAGAACCAGGTCTATAAAATAATTGGTTTCCAACTTTGGTGCAGAGGAACTCAAACCCATCCAACATTCTGGGATGAACTGGAATGCATTTTTAACACCAGCAGGTTTCTAGTTTGGAAGCCAATCATGGTCCAGTATGCAACTTAGACAAGTGTGATGTGGAATCCTGAAACCTCCTGTGGTCAGACACTGAGAATGGACTTCAAGGAGAAAATCTCAACATTTAAAAATATCTCAACATAACTAACTAATCTTTAACTAAAATAACTCAGAACTTTGCTTCTAGGTTCAGCACCAGATGACACAGGGGGCGTTCCGACTGAAATGAATAATTTCTGAGCTACATGTTAACCTCTATGAGAGAGGTGGTTTGATTAACCAGAATGATCAAACATTCTGGAGACAGGGGCTCTCAAAGCTGACCCAAAGCGGCCGACCACCCCACTTAAAGTAAGGAAAAAAATAAATAAAAAGTTATAGTTATCCACCATTTCAATACTTTGGGTCCAAAATAAATAAAAATGCAGAGTTACATGAGACATGACCTCAGTGTCGCAGCTAGGGCCCTGATATTAAGATATTAACGATTAAGTGTGAATGCAAACATTATCAGCATATCCATATACTGTGCATACATACTCCATACACTACATGTCGGGTAATTATGTCACATGTCATACTGTATACACTATCATGCTCAGTCACGCTGGTTTTGAATGAAGTAACCGAAAGACAACGCTAGAGGTCGCACAACATCCACAGGCGGGAATTGCAGCGTCTTTATGTAGGTCAATAGAACCATTCATCAAGGCCATCTGCATACAGCACACTGCATCCACAGTTGGTTGCTTCCCCACCATGTCATGTAAATACAATTAATCACTGCACTGGATGATTTATATATCAAGTTAAGATAGTAAGAGCATCACTGATCTTTTTTTGTTGGGACATTTTTATGAAATTATTGAGCCTGTGCTTGAGTTGTATAAACTCTTCCTATTATATTTTCTGTTGAAGTTTGCTTCATGCAAAACATTAAAGAATCATACTTTGCATGGAGGAAACTTCAACAGAAAATATAATGGGACTTTGCGTGGTTTCCCAATCCTTGCTGATATTTTGTATATCTTCAGCTGAAAGACACATACCACATTTATTTTGTTTTGCTTTACATAGATAAGATTCTGTCATCATACAATATCATGAATATTCTCTCTGCCCGTCTGTGCGCCCTCGGTGCGCTTTGCGTCGTGAGTGAAGTTGCCTGATCCGCTGCAGACGAGCGGTGCGCTACAAACATCCACCCTCTCCAATGGAAAAAAGGCGAAGAAGAAAATGCTTCATGAACGGATTTCACAGCTGAAATGTCTTTAGTGTCGATAGATACGGAGATAGACACATGACAGAAGCGGGTTAAAACACCGAAATGTTGCTTGAACACCAAACCGGGAAGCGAAGGTGGACGATGCTGTGAGGACGAATCTCCGGTGAGGCTTCAAACCATCTCGGCGCTCCACAGGGGACAGACGGGGGACAAGAACCAAAGAAGTGGGGGGAAAAATGTTCAAAGTTAGGCCGTGTCTACAAGTGCGAGCCCGCGAGGCGCCGTCCCGTAACAGCTGCAGAACATGAGCATGAATTGAACGAAGAATGCATGTCGTTTGGGAAATATCTGTGATTCTGCAAACATTTATCATCTGCACGTCATCAGGTAAGAAGCCAAGAAAGAACTATGGTGGTTCAAAACAATAGAACACAACAATACAGGAGAATGTTAGAAAATTCAATTCGGATATGAAATAAAATGATTGAAAATGTTGCAGTGATGCATTCTCTTAAAGCAAGTCACTCTTACTGTCATCGCTTTATGGTAATTATTTTAGTGATATATTGATTCAGATATTTAGGATAGTTGGATGAATTTAATCATAATTTCCTGTAAAATCACCATAACTACCGACATACTCATTTCACTAGTTAAATGAAGTGTTTACAGTGTTTACAGGCGGCCTACGTGTCAACAGGCTGTTTGCACAGTGCCACCAGTCACTGCTGAGATGCATAACCATTGAATTTATGCCTCAAAACTCAGAACTCAACACAACCCATAGCCTCTCATGCACGCGAATGAACGCACACGCAGACGATAGTAGTTGCAGCCTACAGCACACATGCTAAGGGATGTCACTGTCAGTATGTCAGAGAGCTCATACACCATGTGTCACTGAGGCAACCATCCCTTTAGTCACATACAGTGGTTCCCACACTGGGATGAGTCAAGGCTTCCTAGTCGGCACTGCTGAAGCTGCCAGCCTCAGTTTCTTAACAAAACACGGTTTGATATTTTCATCCTAACATGTAGATATATGATCAATATGATCTCTTTTTAACTGACCCCCAACACATCAGTAGTAAGACCTAGGCCAAACTCACTCAATGTTAGCCCATACATGAAGAATTAAGTAGGCAATGCTTAGGCTTAGGCAATCACTAAATGTATTTAAAAGTAAGTTAAAAGGAAATTATATTTCCAATTTTTTTCAGTAGCTGTTATCAGGGAGAAAATGTATCATGTTGATTCTTTTGGTGCATATAGTCTTTATGAGATAGTGACAGTGTAGAGACAGACAGAACACATCGAGAGAGTAGGCGTGTGCAGGAGGAGTATGAAATACAACAAAAGTCCATTGTGTGGATGTTATCTCAATGTTAAAAGTACGCTCCAGCCATTTAATATGGCTCATCCATAAAGTTTAGGCACTGTCATAGAGATTACAAAAATATAAAGCAGCAGAGGCTGAGATATCAGGACTTTAAGAAATATAGGAGAAGGTCCAAAAACACTGGAACCTACAATTCCTACAAGGCAACTAGATAGCACCTGCATTGTAGAAGCCCACCTCTCTAAATAACCCTTTTGTTACGCCCTACCAAGATTCCCCATGGTTATTCTCCCCACCTAGACGAAATTCCCTTGAGAGCATGGATGCATAGAGCTGATATGGTGCTGCCACTCAGCTTTCAGACTTGCCTGTCCCAGTGGCCACCCACGGTATTGCAACAAAAAGCATTTTCCCAGAAGAATATAAAAGATGGGTGAAGTCCCGTATCCAGTTCCTATAATACCGCCACGCTCCAGAGCCATAGAGGACCTTGTATAGCTGTTTTCACAGGCTAAAGAGTACACCCCATGACTAGCAAACCGACTGTATGTGTAAAATCAATAGAATGTCCCTTTTTAATATTGTTCAGCAAACATGTTGACATTCACTCAATTTTGGAAGAACCTGTGTAATTTATCAGTATTCACTGTAAATGCTTTTGAAATCTTAGGCCCGACACTAGACAATTACATTAACTGTAGGCTAGCTACGTTTAGCAAATATTAGAGGGTGAGTCAGTGTGAAATTTCTTCCTCTTCTCTGCTCAGTCCTGATTTATATATTCCAATTCAGTCCTGGCCCTGAATGTCTTGTCATTGCAGTTTTTTCTCATTCCATTCCTGTCACTTTTACTTCTCGACCCTTGAGCAATTGTCTTGCATACTTAATATTAGTGAGCTTCTACTCAACGAAAGTGGTTACAGCTAATTGAAAAGGCAATGAATATTCATGTTAATCTGATGATATTAAATCCTCTGCTTTGGACCTCTCTCACCTCTAATTACAGTCAGTAATGTAGCTGTAACATCCAAACATTTCCATTTCCCTGTACAATTCAACCAAAGCCTTCTTTTTCATGTTGTAATATCTTGTGAGGACTCGCTTCACTGTATTGTGAAGTTTGCATATTCACATGTGTGTGTGGGTTTCCTCCATGTGTTCTGGTTTCTCTCGAACTAAAGACGTGCAGATCAGGTACACTTGAGTCTAAATTGAAAAGATGTGAATGAGATGTACTAGCAACTGTAACTAAGTACTTTTACTCAAGTACAACTTCAGTCCAAAGTTGAGATACTTGTACACGGAGTCTTTTCTTTTCATGCCATTTTCAACTAATTCTCTACTACATTCTACTATATACATGAGTAATAATAACCCAATGATATAATATATAATAACACAACGGCCACAGAGGCTATTGAGTATTTTTCATTCTTATTTTCATCACATTAAGTCAATTTCCCTGATGATACTTACATACTTTAACTTAAGTAACATTTTCAATACATGAGTTTTATTTGCACCATAGTATTTTTGCAGTGTCATATTAGTACCTTTACTTAAGGAAAGGATCCGAAAACTTTTTCTACCATGCCTATGCACTTAACTCAGGAGTCAATGCGTACGTGTTCCTGTTAGGTTCATGTGACCTGGTTCTGCATTGGTTCAACACAGACTCTACCGTTCAGATGTACCTGTCAGGTTCCAGCGGCTCAGCTCTACTTGTGCTGCTGCCAGTCAGCCTGGGTGCAACCTGCAGGGTTAGATGGCAGAAACACACAGGACACAAAGTGTGATGTATTGTGTACCAACAGTGCAGACCCACCACAGGGACTCGCACCACGCATCCCACATGAACAAATCTCCATTTTGACCTACTTTGTGAGCTTAATTAGAAGTTTATTCAGTTTTATGAAAATTAATCAACAGACCAATTTTTTAAATGGCAAGTGATGATTACAAAGTAGTTGAATCTACAGTATGAATCATATTGACATCAGTGCACATTTATTACAAGTAAAACAACACTGGCATGCTTATTATTTTCTGCTTGTATATGTTTCTGAATCCCCCTTGAAATGTTATAAAATATTATACTTTTTGCACATACTAAATGTAAGAGAGAACTCAAATACATTGCTGTGTACATGTTGCTCGCTGGGGCTGTTCTAGCTTTTAAAGAGCTGATAGGGGGATTTCATTGTGTCATGTGACCCGTCCCTATCCAACAAGAACAACATCTTAATGTTTCAGTGTTATATACACATGAATATACATGCTTTATTAATGTTAAGAGGCATGATAACAACAGTGGTTGATATGAGATGTATGCCCAAGTTCTCCATTTCTGTATGTCGATGAAACCTTGGCTCCCTTTATTCCAATTTCAGTTTCACAATCTCTCTCTTCTTTGCCCCTTCATTTTCCTGGAACCTTCCTGACCTTGTCATCCCCACCTGTCCACCAGAGGAGAGCGGGCAAAACGCACTTTTGGTCATTTTGTTGCCTGGCTACCTTGGCGCACCTATGGTTAGCTTGGGCCCAGAGTGGGAATAGAAAGAATGCATTAGTATTAGAGCTATTAAAGTTTAGAAATACTGCAGAGTTTTCCTCAGATAGAAACTTGTTGTCTGGGACTTGGGTCATTTAGTTTTCAATAATCTCTATTACATCATGTTGCTCATCACAGCGGCTCAATCTGCTCAGTGGGACACCTCTCAACAAGCAGCAGAGCGTGGTGGAATTACAAGGATTGTCCAGAGTGGCCGTGACGTGCACATAAGCATGGGGGGTTCTGTGGTTGTTTTACAACAGTCTGATGCTGGTTGCACACAATGTAACCAGTGTGAAGGAAAGACCTTCAGTGTAGTACTACTACCTGTCATGACAGACTGAGCTTTATTATGACTAGATGGCATTAATGCCCTAACCAAAAATCCTTAACCAGCATTATCATGTTGTAGAATAAAGTGACACATATTGCCAAACTAATTCATGTTTCTGTCCATGCAGCTATAACAGCATATGCCATCTCAGGAATCCATTTCATCAAATACAAATTGTCAAATAAAAATGATCGAAAAGCATCATAAACAGAATTCAGTGAGTAAGAATACAAACACATTTGACTGAAAAAAACCCCGGTTAAGTATATTTTCACATTTTCAACTCAGAGTGATTCATTAGCATAATGTAGGTTATGCTGTCTGGTTGTCAGCAAGTATACTGGTCAATAAGGATGTCACGATACCAGAAATTTAGTAGTAGTAGTAGTGATACTAATACCAGTGAAAGTCCACAATTCTTGATACCAATGCGATACCACAGTCAAATACAAAAACTAAACAATAAATCCCATGTAGTACAACATACACGCCTATATGATGTTTGAATATTGTTTTTGGTTTAAATGGTCATAATTGCTTATATCTATTTTACATTGCTTTGAAAATATCTCCTTCAAACTACTGGATTCATTCAAGTTTGTCACCAAAGACTACATTTTACAAGATTACATTTGAACACATCATTATAACTTTATAATTTATCTTCGCCCAATTTACGTTTTTACTGAATAGAGCCTGAATGCACCTTAATGCTAGTCAATAGCACCTCCAATACTGGCTGCTAACAGCTGACGCCTAACGTTAACTAGCTCTTCCTGCTGATTTCCATACGGATTTGTGTTGTTTACAATGTAGCATTATCAGGGAGTAAAATGGGTGCGTCTCTTGGAGAGTTTGATGAATAAATAATCACAAAAATTCAAATTCCTGGGGGTTGGGAAGTGATGAACCTGAACCCTACCTGTAACAACAACATAAGACTACTCTTTCAAAATAAATGAATACATTTATTAATCAGAGCACTCACACGTAGCACAAGCACAGATCTAAATATTTATTGAAAGTATGAAAAATTCAAAACGAGCAGAGGGACACACGCACCCCTGACATAACAAACAGTACGTACTGAACGTACTGCATTAATATTGTAATTTAATGTATTTAGCGTTGCACGCTGAGAGTATGTTACTACTGTGTGCCTCGGGCTAGTTACAGCTGGCCGGCCACTGCTAGCTACCAGGAGTTGTCCAGTCCGATTTCCACCAAACGAAGGATGGCTCCGCATTACCATAAGTGCAGAAAGTGATGGAGTCGTCTTTGCTCACAGCAACAATATATTTGGGCCTTTGATTCGGATTGTTCTTGTTTGTTTGTGCCTGTTCTCATAATTGAGTTTGTTTATTCTAAATGTACAGAAGGAATTGTGTTTGTGTTTTGTTACAGCACTAAACATTTAGTAACATTTGAATTATGTAGCATAAAAGCCTGGGGGTCATTGAATCTCACTTTTCTGTCGCAGTACTATTTGTTATTATCCCCTGTTATTAACAACCCTGTGCTGTAGCTCCCAAATCGCAATTATCTGGCACCGCTGCTGCGTACTCACATAGTATAAAGCAGTAATGTATTACTTAATAAGGCATTACGGTTATGTGACTTTTTCAGTAATGAGTAGTATCAGGGATTAGAATTTGTAATTCCATTACAAACCGCAGTAATACACTGTTGGTGTCGGCTTGTTTGCTATATGTGTACATTGTGTTTTTACATTTGTCCCATCATGGCTTCAGTTTTGCTCCCAGTGTGACTTCATTCACCTTTCCCTTTTTTTACAATACTCCCTGTAAGAATCCAGCTGTAATTCTTATTAATTACTCCTACTAATAAACTTTAACGGTGAGAGTTTAACTATTTTCTGCTCTCAGTATGTCTCCATTTAACTTTCTTTAACTTTATCCTTCTCTTCAATGGGAGTTTTGACCACACACGGAGCATCTACACTACCAAAGGAGAAAAGAAACATGTTTCACTTACTAAAGCGCTGTTTCCTCTTTCTTTCTTTCTTTCTTTCTCCCTGCAGCTCAGCCTATTATATCCAAGCTTGATGCGGGTTGGTGGGCTTATAAGGACGTCGTCCAGGGCAGCTTTGTTCCAGGTAATAGACCATCTCTGGTCTCATCCATGTGTCATATAGATTGTCTGTGATAACTGAATGTTGTAATTGTATCATGTTGTTTATCCTGTACACACAACATCTATTACACGTCAGTCCGTCCTGGGAGAGGGATCCCTCCTCAGCCTCTCCCTGAGGTTTCCAACATTTTCCACCTTTTAATTGTTGTTTCTTTCCTTGTCGGGTACAAGGGTCTTAGGACAGAGAGTGTCGTATGCTGTACAGATTGTAGAGGCCCTGAGGCAAATTTATGATATTAGGCTATGTAAATCATTTGGATTGATTGATTAGTTGATACACAACATGGTGTCATAATCAACACTTGGTCAAATATTTGTAAATGCTATGGAAGGTGTGGCCGACTAGCGTTGTATTTTAAATGATAGAAGTGTCAAAGTGTCATATCGAAACTTTTGAGATGAGATTTAGAATAGTGATTATAAATAACCAGGACTCACATACATGATAGATTAGTGCTATTAAAAGGACTTATAATAGATTCTTAACCATTTTTTTGTTTAGCAAAAGCAGTATCCCTCGTATCCCTAAAAATGTCACTCATATAGGAAAGATGTTAGGAGATTTATGCCTAGTGCTAACGCTCTGTGCCAATGCAGGAAGCGGTGTGAAGCAGACACTCTGGGTGGAGTATGGGTGGAGAGACTCTCATGCAGCAGAGCGGAGTTTATGTCGTGTCACAATCTCAGTGTTTCCCCTACCATTGTCTTGGCAGGGCCCTGCACCCCGCCAACGGAGCCCAGCGCCGAATTAAAAAAAAAAAGTAAAAAAAAGTAAATATATATATATATTTTTCACAACTCACTTTTCACACTGACAGGTGCTCTTTTATTAAATAAACTAAACGCTTATGCTATTGATCTAATTTATGTGCACGTTTCAGTTTGTACTGTCTACTTTGCGCATTCATACTCTCTCCTTCACTCCGTTTTTGCGAAGGGCGGGGCTTCGCAGCTGACACGCACACACGTGCGCACACACCTACAGAGCGGAAGAAAGGGGATGAGAACTAAATAGAAACCTCACGCGCACGCAATCTCCCTAATGTTAATGTGAACCTTCCCGTACTGTATATGACATGCACACACATTGCAGACAGAAGTCATTTAAAAGAAAAAAAGAGCGTGAGCCAGAAGGCATTTATCAGATTGCGTGTTGTGCTTTTGGAGATGATGTAGATGAGAGACCCTTGCATACACTTACACTCTTCTATTGTCACATGCCATTAATTAACTTCAGCCAAGGTAATGATGTGGCTGAGACACTGACTCTGTGGGTCTGCACATACAGACATGGACCAAGATCATTTATTTATAGTTACTTTGAAATCAAATGAGTTTAATTTGGAGTTATACTTTCATGCTAGAGTAAGTGTCACACTTTTTAAATGGCGTGTTTCCCAAATTAGAATGAGACTGAAATATTTCCAAATGAAGACAAGTGTGTGTGTGTGTGTGTGTGTGTGTGTGTGTGTGTGTGTGTGTGTGTGTGTGTGTGTGTGTGTGTGTGTGTGTGTGGAGGGTGTGGAGGGTGTGACAGGCCTTCTGGGAAATTTGAGACTGACAGTAGGCTCATCACGTCAGTGAGCATAGCCTGACTTTGACTAGAGCCTTTTTTACCCTCAGTCTACTCTCACGCTACACCTTTCTCCTCACTGTGTCCGAGCTTTGCCAGCATAAGAGAATGTCTGCTTCAAGCTGTTTTGGGGAATAGAGTCAGCAACAAAAAGACAAACTAGGATGGTGTTCAAAACTCAGGTCACTCCATCTTTACATTTTCTGTGATGACCTTTGCAGCCACGTGAGTTCACACATGTGATCTGCTGATATAAGAGGGACAGAGCTCTGGGTGCCGTTGAAAGGAAAGTGGTGAGAGATTGGTGAAGGAGAAGTGAAGAAGGAACAGAACTATTCCGTCTTCCATCCGACCCAACTGAAAGGATACTGAGCACAAATAATGCTACTTTAGTGCTTCCTTGCCGTAAACACTGAGGTGTTCAGAATGATAGATAAGAGGAGGCAGAGAGGAAGGAGTCTGGCAAGGCTACTGTGGCTCGCCAATCAGCTATTACTCTGGCACCGTAAAATATGGAACTAAATATAAAGATACAGTATGCACCACAGATGCCATGGAACAATGGTAAGTCTTTGGCAGGCCTAGATGGCAACATACATATCTGATCCTCTACTTAATTTCTGTAGTTCATCCAACAGCACCTACTGAGACAGGAACACCTTCAGGATTGCTCCCTCAATCCCTCATCTCACCTGAAATCTTTGTACAGAAATGTTTATGAGGATATATTTGACCATTTCTGGACTTCACTGTGTGGGCAACAGTCCCAGGTGTTTGGAAAAGCTCCGGGAAGCGGCTGTGCGCTGCTCTGTAACAGAGGCTGGTGGTTAACCAGACATTAGGTTTCATCCTCAAAGTCTTTTCTCTTGTAAAACCAAAAGAAACATACTTTAACTTCTGATAAAGGATACATTTCTTGTACGGTGTCTGTGGCGCCTCCTTGTGGTACGCCAAGCCGTAATGAAGTCGTCCACTTGGTGTGAACGGCAGTGTTCGTAGGTGTTTTCCTCCCATCTATGGCTACAAGGGGCAACAATGAGACCATTCACTCTCAAAAACAAACTTGGAGAGACGACACAAAGGTCAAATTAATTGATAAAATGTATTTGATAGGGACGATGCAATTGGACCAAGTTTCAGTATTGAGAATGAAACTGATGCACAGATACTTTATAGCTATTGCTAATTTTTTAACTCTTGTCCGTAGTTTTACAGTTACAGTGTAGTTTAAATATACAGCTTTTAGAAATCCAATAAATTACACATCACACAATACACATACCAGAATACAGCAATACCCATACTGTACTGTATTTCTTGCTTTATTGCTTTAGTGTAACTGAGCTTGTTCGGGATATATTAGCTTTTTAACAGGCGTTCACATGTGCATGATGGTCCCCCTCCGTAGTTGTGTGTGTCCTCAAAACTATTCTCAATCTCAAGATGCAATTAAACAGATGAACAGTGGGAGCAGCATATTTGAATGTGAAATATTGTAAGGTCAGCAGAAGTCTCTGAGTAAAACATTAAAGAAATAATTTGACATTTGGAAAAATATATTTATTAGCTTTTTGTCTAAAGTTAGTTTATAAAGTAATAGCACTCTCATACAGTAAACATGAAGCTACAGCCAACAGCCCTTCAGCGTGGATTGGACACAGCTAGCCCTGCTCCGCCTGTCTCTCTCTCAAATGCAAAGCAAGTTGATGGAATAATCAGATTTAATAATCTCTAAAGGCTAACAAATCCCTGTTTGAATGTTTTGTCGCTCCCTGCTCTTTTTTATTAGCAATGTGCGTTCAGCGTTCTAATCCTTTTGCCAGCGCTGACTGGTTTAAATGAGAAACTCTGCAGGTGTAACACCTGGTATTAACATGTATCTGTAGCTGGATAAGCTTATCTTGATAATGACATCCAATCTAAGGATCCTTTGCATTTACACTCGATATAAATACGTAATTTTCTCGATCCTGCCCACATTTGTGATCAGATCTCAATCTGCAAATGAGTTAGACGGAGCTGGCAGAAATGTTGCTTCCCAGTGCTTCCTCTGTGGAGGAAGGTTAGACATAATAATATAGTGCAAGGTAAAATGAGCTGCAGTGGAGGGCTAGTAACACAAAGAGGGAGCTTCATACTAAAAGAACTGATACTTTAAAGGACACTCACTTGATCGTACGTTACATGCCAAAATGCCAAATTGTGTGTTAATGTGTTCTCTGCAAGTCTTACTGTAGCGCCTTTCACTTGTACCGTAAAAGATAAAGCACTCTGTAACACTGTGATTGCCAGTGGATGTGTCAGATAAACTTAATTAACATTTTATATGTTCAGCTGCTCATTTCATTTTCACGTTGTAGCTGCAGGTTTTGAAATGAATTAGGTTGCTAAACAAAAGTGTTGTTTCTTCCTGCTCACCAGTCAAAAACTACAGATCACAATCGAATCTTTAGGTTTTTACAGTTACACATGTTGATGCTCAGCCCAGATGGATAAGAGGTTTGATGAAATGCCTTCCAACCCCACGGTTCTGAAAACTGTATGATGGGCAATTTCCTCTACCCTCTGGAGTCAAATAAAGAAACAATTGACAGAAACCTTCTCAGTGGTCGGTTGTAGCAGAATGTTCCTATGAATCAGCGCTGGTGATGCCGCAGACATTGGACTTGTGTTTCAGATCTTTAGTTGAACAGTTCTTATTCACAGTATATTTGATCACATCTCACGTCTCCTTTTACCGTCTCCCTCCCTTTGTCTTTATTGTCTCTCATCTCTTATCGGCTCTACTCCTCCTGTCCTCTTTTTCCCCTACTGTTTGTAGCTGGTCCATATTTCCTTTGATTCTTCTCTCTTTCCTGCAGCGTCTCCTCCTCATCTCGTCCCCAGTCACCCATCCTTCTCTCTCTCTCTTTGTTATCCCTCTCATTCTTCTTCTCTGGTTCTATTTCCTCCATCTCACTCTTCCTTCCAGCCTGAATGGTCTGGAGATGTTGCCATCGTTCACTTTGGATTGGCTTACGGCTTGAGGCCTGTTCAAAACGTCAGAGGAAATCTCGACTGTGCACTGCGCTTAGAGATGGTTGTGATGAGACTGCTTCCTCTGTGTTACCTGAATATGTGAGGAACAGTCACAGGTTAGATTGTTTGGTCACGCTCACATGACATGTCAAAGGACAAGAATACTTTGCTTCCAGCTTGCCATGAACACATTTCAAAGGCAGAGTGTCAAAAAAATTAAACAAACATATTTCACAGTGGGAGAAGCAATACAACAGATAAGTCAAAGGAATTCTACAAGCCAATCAGAGCTCAGATCTACGGGTAGGAACCAATCCTTGATCAGCTGGAAGGTAAACAGTCTTTGACCACACACGCCGAGGCAGCCTCTCGCTGCTGTAGCTTAGTTTAGTGTTGTTCTGAAAGTCAAATGTTTATTAGAAATATGTTTGAGTTTCATGGACAAGAAGTGAACAGGAAACTAAAGGGACTGAGTGTTCGGCTGGAAAAACTTTGTCTCGGACTTCATCAGACAGTAATCAGTGCGTCACTTAGGTCAACAGTAAAGTGTCACCTCAGTGGCTCAAAGCGTCGGCTTACAACAATGTGCAGTGTTTAAAAAACAATGTATGACTCATACAAAATAATCCCTCTCAATCATTACCTACGACCACCAGAAACACTTTCTCTTTTCTTATTATTTTGGGGTGTCCCGAGACATTTCTGGGCATCAACAAAATGCCTTTGGGCCCCACAATACCAATAAGCATTGTAGTGTTGTGGGTGCTTTTATTTTTGCTTTAGAACGTAACTACTGTGAAACAATCAGAAAATAACGTTTTGTTCCTCTGATTTGTTCTCACTGACGCTGCTCCCTCTCTCAGCCTCATGCTCGCTCGACCACCGCTGTGTTCTTTTCTCGCGCACTTTCTCCTTGAGAGGGGACAACTCTTTTTGTTGTATACAAACCGCAACCGACAATGCAACATACTACATTTTTAAAAGTATAATATGCAACATCTTCCGTTGTGTGGCACCATGAGTTTGGCATCACTGGCTTTCAGTCACATGTCTCAACAAATATTGGATGGATTGCCATGAAACTTGGTTCATACATTCAAGTTCTCCTTGAATAACATAAATTGTTTGTAAAAAGGATGTCAGCTCGCGTCAGTTAGCTTAGCACGCTAAACTTGAACATTATAAAGTGTTGGAGCTTGCTCAGGGTGACAGTGAATGTGAGCGTAAGCTTTACACAAAGCACTTGTAGTCGTCACCACCACAGAAGGCCCGCCTCTCAATTCCTCTGATTGGATAATGGGAAACATGTTCCTTCATTACCACGAGGTGAACAGAAGGTAAAGCGTGAGGTTCACTCTAATTAAAAACAATTACAAAAAGCTCTGTCATTCATTTCTCATACTGGAACTCATATTATGGTTATCTGTGAATTCTTTACACAATCACAATCGAGTTCATTGCAAACTGCAAAGATGCTTTAAATGTAGACATTTCTTGGCTGAAGACTGGATTCTGGATTCCCTTCAAAGTTTGAGTTTCTTGGTTTTCTCGGTACAGCAGACTGAATAAACTGTCAAACTGCCATCCTGTAACCCGGAGTTTTCTCCAACAAGGTAGCAAAGTGTGTTCCTTTTGTGAAAGTACCAACCTCTGAGAGGGATATCGAGGTAATAAAGGTAATAAATAGTTTCAGTCATGATGTGTGTGGGAGCAAATAGAGGACCTTTAAACAATAATCGATCTTTTCTTAAGCAAATGTTCGATAAATTGAGTGCTGAGTTTTTCAGCCTGCCCTGCAGTCCCTCTCTCAGTCCATGTGGCTTGTGAGTGTTTCTTTGAACTAGAACCTTTTCCAGAAGCGTCTTTTCAGGCTTCTTCTCACTACATAGTACATTAGTAAGGTTTGAATTTTTTTTTAATTGGTCAGAATCAAGATTGAAGCAATGAAATGTAGTGAGATTTTGAGCACATTTGGATTTTATTATAGCAACACAAAAGGGAACAAGCAGCAGGACAGTGTGTCTGTGTGGTTTCTCTCACATCGCCATTGTATGTGTTTCTGTGCCTACGAGAGCGAGGGGCTGAAGAGAGGAAAGTAGTGAGAGGTTTGGTGATCAAGAGGAAGAAACGTGAGAGCTCCTGGGAGCTGCCCTTTCCTCCTTATCTGATCTTTACACTAGCTTTAGCTGTGTGTGTTTCTTTTCTGTGTGTGTGTGTGTTTGTGTGACCACTGCTGGCCTTAAAGTGAGAAGAAGGGGGGGGGGGGGGGGTAACATAAGGGATGCAGAGGACAGCTCAGGGAATTGGGCCAGTCTACCTTTCAGCTCTCTTCAGCAGCTTCAGCCAAACAATAAGTGAAGTATGTCTGCTGCTAGCTGCTGGAGATGCAGACTACAGGCCAGCTGCCTGGAAGCTAGCATACTGGATGCTAGCGGGCCGAGGTCCATGCTGATAGGGAACCTAGGGCAGATCAGGGGTTTAAAGTTCCTCAGCCAAGGCTTTGATGACACATCCCTGCGTGTCACATTAGTGGGAGCCTTCTTCCAACAATGTCTGAGGCACAGGAGGGTGAAAATCAGCTCCTACAGTTCATCAAACTAGAGACTATCTTGCATTGGAATCACACCAGCTGCCACACCAGACGCCGAATCTGGCCAAGGATGTAAAGTGGGCGGGGGAAATGCCCCCTTCCCCAGTTCCTACCCCTTTATTTCCGACCCTACCTTCATTTTGATCTCAACTGACTGCATCTTGCACAGCTGTGACACTTTGGCGTTGACATGATCTCTTCACAGACAGACAGAAATATAAACACCTGGCAAATGACTCAAAACGACTTATGTGCTCGTTCCCGGGGGTGTCTCCAGGAGCACATTTTGCCATGATGACACACACACACACACACACACACACACTCACACTCACACTCACACTCACATATTCACAAGGTGAAAAACAATCCCCCTGTTGCTATGCTTTTCAAGCTTTCCATTCTCGCATGGCACATATGCAGTGGCATGATATGATAACAGTGGCAGAGTTACCACAAAAAATATTTCAATTGTACCATTGTTGACAAGTTACACCTTATTTGGGTTGAGGCTGACATTTTGTTAGCTGTCGTTTTAGATTGCTATGTTTTCTAAGATGGAAGAAGTAAAAGTTGAATGTGCCTCCCGTGTCTCCTCTCTGTCCCTGTCAGAGAGGATGCTGGGAGATGGTGGGTAGCCCATTTTCAGAGACGGAAAAGAAAAGAAATAAGAGGCAAAACAGACTTTACCATCTCTGTGTGTTAGTGGAAGAGAAAGCAACTTATATTAATGTCTGTTGATGTTATTGGTGTATTGTGAAGATGGGAGCGTGTGTCTGTAAAGGATGTAATATCACTGCTATTGTGTAAGTTCCTTATTCCGTCTGTGTGTACATGTATGTGTGTGTATGAGTATGTAAGTGGTTATTTCAGTGTCTGTGTGTTTTGGGTATATGATATCACAGCTCAGGGTTGTTTTTTGGAAGATCTGCAGAGTGAGTAAGTAGGACACCAAGTTAGCAATCAGAGCTCTCTCTCTCTCTCTCTCTCTCTCTCTCTCTCTCTCTCTCTCTCTCTCTCTCTCTCTCTCTCTCTCGTCTAGCTATATACTGTATTATATTATATTTGTCTTTGTCATGCAGTTTCCCTATTTTCGTCTTTCTCACTCTTTCTTCTTAATATCTCTCTCTCTCTCTCTCTCTCTCTCTCTCACTTTTACTCACTCACTCGCACACACACACACACACACACACACACACACACACACACACACACCCTTGCAGAGCTCGCAGGGCCACAGGAGAGAGGGGAAAGAGGAAGAAATGGAGAGAAGTAGCTATGTCGGGAGGAGAAGGAAAGCACATTCCTCCCACGCAGTAGAGGAGATATGAGCAAATGTAGATGGGGCTAAAGGAGGGAGTGACAATGAGAGAGACTACAGAGAGAGAAAATACATAAGAGAGAGTATGAGATAAGAGAGAAGGATCACCAGTTTTAGAGAGAAAGAGAGCGGAGAATGAAGTTATGATACTCAATCTCAATAATCTTCTGATATCATTACACATCCACATTCTCCACGCCTGATGGGCACTCGACACATTTCTTGCAATTACTCACTCCGGTAACGACATTAAATCTAATGCAGCCGGTGATTATGGCGTCGCTGCTATTTGTTCTTATTTAGCTGGGCCGCCGTGGGCCGCTGTAATGGATGGGCACGTGCTCCCTGAGACGACATGTTTGCCGTCGTAAAGAATCCACTGAACCCATTAGCCTCTAATGTAGCAGAGCTGCGATGTGAGAAGTGTTGACGAGTACACGGAGAAAGAGGATGGCGGTGTTATCAGGGAGCGCTTTCAGAAACATTTGGGCCTTTAGCTGCAGGCTTGGGGAGTAACGGAATACATGTAACGGCGGTACGTAGAAAAAGTCATCCGTTAGATACGGAATAAAAGAGGTACTAAGACTACCTATTCATTTACAATGTTAAAATACAGTTTACAATAAAGAACCGTATACAACCAGGCACATGTTCATGCTTCACGAGGCCCACACAATCGTCTCTTACGTTAGTGAAGAAATGTGAACTTAGCAAAGTAGCCTAAAGTTGGGACGCATTTCACTTGTAGCTTGTTATTTCTGTACTTAACTTATTAAGCATTTAAGCACTTTTCTTTTTACTGCAAACCAAATCTGCCTAAACTACTAAAAATGCCTGAACCTGAAGCCGTTTTCTCTGCTGCCAGTAAAATCAAATCAAATCAAATCAAATTTATTTATATAGCCCAATATCCTTAGACCCTTGCATCGCACAAGGAAAAACTTCCTAAAAGAAACCCCACAATTAAAGGGGGAAAAATGGAAGAAAGCTCAGGGAGAGCAACTGAGGAGGGATCCCTCTCCCAGGACGGACAGACGTGCAATAGATGTCGTGTGTACAGGATAAACAACATAGTACAAATACAACATTTGACAGAAATGATGTTGTGTTGAAAAAGAGAAAGTTTGGATGAATCCAGGAAAATGTCAATAAGGCTTCCCGGTGTCCAGCAGGACCAGGGCAGCAGGCGCTGTCACGATCCATGATCCTGACGTAAACTTTATCAGAGGCAACCTGCCACATGAGACACAGAAACTCCGGGGATGATACCTCATCTTCATCTTCAGCAGTGAAGATTAGTTCCTCTTCTCCAACTTCTACTTTTTATCTTGTTACTCACTAACTGGCAATACCCGGTTGCAAAAAAACAACCACGCGGCACATTCCCAAACATCAATACTGCTTAAAGAAACATTGCAGCATAAAAAAACATATTACATCGGTATAAGTTTAAATAAAAGTCATCTTATTGATATTTCTTTTCTCTTGTCTTTATTTGCATATTTGGTATTAAGGTACTCCAGAAGCAAAGTAATCAAGTGTCGTTACTTCTTGTGACACTTGGATTAGGTTGCCTGATACATTTTCTGACAGGTAATTAACTGCATCGGATTACACTTTTAAAATAACACTTCCAACATTTCAATAACTTAAAGGTCACAGTTTAAATCTATTTATTTAAACTCAATTTAACCAGACAATTATCTGAATAATGGTTAAGTCAAGGGATATTTTCTTTACTGTCAATAAGTGCATGCTCCACGACCCCTCAGGTTTATCTAGTGAACCTTTGGAGGGGCCCGAGCCCTAGATTACTTCCATAAATCATTATTATATATAATAATAATAATAATATTTATTTTTCCATCGGTGTATCCTCACAGGCCACACAGGGGGTCGCAATGTGGTTGTTTAGTCTTTAGTGAGTTTGATTGAAAAACCAAACCAACCGTTTACCTGTGAAAGCACCCTGAGATAAATATTCTTCAAATTCTTAATTAAAAAGAAGAAGAATGTGCTGCAGCTGAACAAACACATGTAATGTCGTGCTGTTTGTTCTTTTGCTATTTACTCTGTGTTCTCTATGTGTTCACTTGGGAGAACAATAAGATCAGCAACACAGACAGAGACATTTACTGTGACAGCTACATGTGTGCCTGAGGATGTCGGAGTCCTTGCAGGCAGAAAAAAGGGGTTGAAATTGCCCCAGTATCCGACACGTGAGACTCATTCCAGTCAAAGTGCTCAGGAAGCTCGAGGAGGAATGATGGTCCAGTGTCTCATCACTCCTCTTTAAGATGGTCCTTCAGGGACCGTCTCAAAGAAAGTCTCCCACTGCAAACTTCAGATGCTGAGGGAACATCGAGCCAGCCAGCCAACAGGGGCACCCATAGGAGAACAGAATTTGAATCGCGGTCTGACACTCGAGTGTAACTCAAAGAACCTCAAAGTCCAAGTGGAGAGGCTGCTGCAGATGTCTGGTGGCTGCTGATGCAGACTGTGCAGTGATTGTGCCCCCCCGACATTTTTAAATACTAGTTTTGCCCACTTTACTTTTTCCTAGTTTCAGTTTGAGTCACCAAACTTTTTAATCTTTTTATGTTCTAGCTACTATAATACAAATGAGAGGGATACATACATACATATTTTTGTATTCATCCCCTGACTTCATTGTTTCTCTTCAACCTTTGAAACTAAACTAGAAACCTTAAAGCCAGAACATAAAACAAGATATTGTTTTTAAAGGTTTCTTTTTATTATTGTATGCATTCGGTTTTTAAGCCCTCATTAGCCTTAATGATTTGTTTTAAATTTGGATATAGACAAGTATGTTTACACATACAATGAATTTGACAATGTACACACAATAGACATACAATGACAACAAAGCTGAACAGTTTAAAAAACAGTAAAATCACTAATATGTAATAAAAAGTGTCTGTCTGACAACATAAGGAATGTTTAAATGTTTTTTAAATGCAATGTTTGCTCAAGCTGCATGATGAAACACAGACAAACTGCAGTGCAGTGCATCTGAAATAAAGTGAAGCTGCTGCTTTGTTATGATGTGTGGCAGTGTAGCCCCTGCTCCTCCTCTGCAGCCCACCGGCCTCTTACATCACACGTCTGCTTATCCAAGCTGCTTCACGCTGGAGTGTGACACGTACCTGTGCAAACACACAGTATTTCCTTGTAGAGGTTCAGACAATAACATTTAAATAGATGCTCATTTCTATCTAGTCATTAAGACAAATATTGTCAGACTTTGTGTAATATATATATGATATACAGCTCAGTCACAGTGAACAGTGAAAGTGTTTCTGTGCTGTTTGTTGGGGACACACTCAGGTCATTGCTCAGAGCCTGTAGAGCTGACTTAGTGTAAACACCTGTAACGATGGAGGGATTACATCACCAGGATGTCCTGGCAGCGCATTAAGAGGTAACACGTTACAATATGGTACACAACTGTGAGTAGTCGCTAAGGAACGAGTGAAGGACCAATCAGGAACGAGAGAATAGAGGACTATAGTGTAGACGATGTTAGCATGGAAGACTGACTGGCAGATACTATATTAAAGTGGCACGAGACAACATTTGAGCTTCAACTCATCATTATAAAGTACATGTTGATGGCACAATGTAAACGGTTCCCTGTAAACTTTTGTCGTGGCAACTTAAAACCAGCTGATGTCGAGAGAGTGTCTGATTTGTATGATAATCCTATTACAGATCTTTAACGCGTGCTGGCATGGTGACAAGTGAGCACACCACAGTTACATACAGCCTTCTAAAGCATTACAACAAAGAAACCATAAAATACATACAGCATGTCATAACACTTGGAGCTGCCACGCCGACCTCCAGAGAGGACATACATCCAGCTCAACTTGTTTATCTTCACACCGACTCAGATCCTGTCCCCATCACTAACTTCAGTGTTGTAAATGCTTTCATCTTAAAACTTAAAACATCTCTTTGTTAAAGATTACAAGACTATAAGATTACATCTCATTTCAAAACTCTTTAATACCACAATTTCCATGACACCTCACTTTACAAAGCATTTCCCCGTGCTTCTGATAGTCAGCGAAGTAATAAAATATGATACCAATAATATAAGAAAGATAGGAAAAACTGTAGAGTTCGAATGGTGTTTCACGCAGACAGTATAAATAAGGAGAGAACTTCTGAATGTGCGTGTGTGTGTGTATTATCACTTCAAGCCCGTGAAATAACCCAAACTGTTGCAGAAAGTACATTTTTGGGACTTTCAAAGGAGCAGCAATTGTCTTTCCGCCTTTGCATCACAGAATACCCATATTAAATCTGCAGGTAATCATATTGTGGATCCTGCGTGCAAATTAATCGTCACTGTCAAACCGTGTGTGTGTGTGTGTGTGTGTGTGTGTGTGTGTGTCAACTGCACTAATTAGCTATCAATCAGCTGTGTCTGTCTAGCAGCAATCAAAGGTTTCCATGGTGATCCTGACTAATCACTGACTCCTGGAAGAGAAACATTATCTCAGAGATTGAATTGAGGAGAACTGCTCAGAGTCCTGCTTCCCCTTTAAAACAAACTAACTCATATCGCTGAACTTTCTGACTGTGAGGATTGAGTATCCCCCGATGAAAACATTGTGTGAGTTTCGTGTGTGTACGGTCAGAAATGTGAGAAGGTAACAACAGTGGTACTGTGCCGGCCTCCAGGAGCGTTAACATGGGGCTCTATGAGGCAGGGGGTCGGAGCTTGTGTCACCTTTTGGTCACTACTGCCAAATGTTGTGTCTGTTTGCTTAAACAGCCTGTTGTAATTAACACCAATTTACCTCCGTTTGTATCTTAAAATGAAGTATGAAGAGTGAACATTGTGTGAATGGCAGCAGGTTTAAGATGTCTTTTTCCAAAAGATTGTAAAGCTCATGTCAGCAAATGTCATCCGCTCCAACTTCAGTCCAATACACACTAATGAAACACCTGAGAGAGGGCTTTTTTACTGAGCTTCAAACTAGGTTGAATATTTCAAAAAGTGGAAGTACACACATAATATAAGACAGATGAGGAACAGTTTCAAGTTTCTATCTGAAAGAATGAATGAGTAGATAAGAGTTCAAATAGCATTTTCGGATCATTTCCTCCATTCATTTCAAAAGGGAATATTTGCCGAAGTATGTGGAGTATTTCTGAAATTCTGAAAGTTATGAACAAGAAACATATTAGTGTTCATGTCCTAATTGAGCTGAATGTTTTGATGTTGGAATGGAGTTTCTACGTTGGAAAATGTGCAAGGAGTAGCGAGTTAAAAAAAGAGGCGGAATAATAATAAAGAGTTTTGCAATGGAAGAACGTAGGTTGAATTCACACCAACAAAACCTGCCTACTTATTAATACTACCAGGTGCACTCAAGCTTTATCATAGCACAGCAGCCAGGCTGCTAACGTTAGCCGTGTTGCTCACAATGTTGGAGCTCAATTTTCTTGTCCATATGAATCATCTCCGTTTGTTCTGTGGCTCTGAGGAAAACAGAAAGACAGCGGCACCAACAATAACACCTGGAAACGCTAGGGGGGAAATCCTGAGCACTTTATTCATGAATCTTCTCTCTTCCTTATTGTTTAATCCCTTAATCCTTCCTTGTTTCTTCCAGTGCGTCCTTCCTGCCACCCTCTCCTCACTTAATCTCATTCCCCCATGCTCTTTGTGATATCTTGTTCAAGGCCACATGTGTTGTTATGTACATTAGATCGATTTCATTCTATCGCTCTAACTGTGTTCAAGTTATTCTGTGCCATGTAACGTTACATTAGGTATTTTATTATTGACATAGCCTAATGGATGACAAATCCTGGCAAACTCTAAGGCGCTACTACGCAGGGATATATCCAACAGTGAGCGGTCATGCTGGATGGTTTGTACAGTCACCCTGTCTCATTACGACTCTAAATAGGACCTTTGTCTTAGTGGTGCCAGTTATCACATCAGGAGTGAAAGTCAGACAGAGAGGCATAAAGAGAGGGAACATTTGCTGTGGCAAAGATGGAGGAGTGACAAGAATACACAACATGGGGGTTAGAGAGATATGACCCCTCTACACACACAATCATACACACACAGAAAGATGCAGGGTAAGACAAAAACTCAGCAGCAGAAATAAATCCCCCATGATCACCCAAAGAATGTCAAGACCCTGGAATATCATCATTCGTCCCAGAAGTGGTGCTGATGTTGCCGATCAGCTGATCTCAGACAGGCTATATGTTCAGAAGCACTACACTCTGCTCTAGATGACACATTTTATTGTAGGCTAAGAATTGCAGCATCCAGTAGTGCTAGAGACAGCAGGTTAGGTGGGCTGGAAGTCATAAACTGCCTGTATGTGTTAATGTGTTTGTATATATCTGTGCATGTTAGCGCTCTGATAGACTCTCTTGCTGGAGAGTTGACCGGTGTCGGCATTAATCCAATTATGTTCCGAACACACACTAATATGCTAATGGTGGATTTCTACTCTAAATGCACTCGTAAATCCTTAGCGATCCAAACAATTTGCATTAATTTACTTTATCATGTTTTCTTTTCCCGACGGAGAAACCACTTAATAGTAAAAATCGAAATGAAGTTATTCTTAAAACACATTGCATATGTAATATTTTAACAAAAAAAATAAAAATTTATCTCCAGAAAACAATATCTTAAAAGTTGTATTTTCTATATACATAATCAATAGGATGCATTATAAGATGTTTGTATCTAAATCAAATCCAAACAGGTAGAATAAATCAAAACAGTGTGTCCCTATTCATTTCCCTTCAGGTGACATTCACGCAGGACTTTAGTAAAAGATGTAAATCTTTCGTATGATATTTTGACCTGAATAATTGATTTAACATATCACGTTTACTTTAAACACAAATGATGTACGCTACGCTCACGGTCATACATGTCTATATACATCCAACCAAATAAGTTTGTGCATTTATGTGGAGTCAGATGACAGAAATCATAGATCTAGAGATTCTAGAAAGGTTTTGTCTGTTAGATTAGACGGGGATCTGAACGAGTTCACTGGAGAAAAATGATGTGCACTTGGTGATACACTAGACTAATGTGATCAGTGGTTGAATAAGTTCTAAAAATGTCTTTCAACAAGATTATAGCTGTGAAAATATTTCTTTTTAAATGCCTATGCCTACACTAATGAGTCTTTCATTGGCTGCTTTTAATATTTCACTGGACTGGGGCTGCCATGAGTTATCAAAATCCTGGAAAAATACTTATACAAGCAGAGAGCCACAGAGGGAAACTGAAAGGTGTTGGGTTAGAGCACCTGTACATGACCTTTGTAATGCATCTTTATGATTTGCTGCTTTATTCATTAAGCCTGTCTCTTAAGCATGTTCACTGTTTCTCTCTCGCTCTGTTTGTCGGGTTGTACACCTACTTCTCTCAGGTTTGCAATGGTCAGTCTGCTGTGATAATCAGGTGCAGCACCTATTTAATCTTTTTTATATATTTGTAGAGCTGAAACAATGAAGTCAATTCACAGAAAAATGTATCAGCAATTATTGCAATAATAAATATATCGTCATTTTTGAGCAAAACACATTAAGTTTGGAAACATTGTGATATTCTGTACATTTTGTATTATTATTTTATAGGGTAAACAATTGATAAGTAAATAAAAGGCAGATTAATTGAAAATACAAATAATCGTTAGTTGCAGCTTTATAAATTGCATCCCCTCCTCCCTGATGTTACACCTTTGAACCGGAATGCTTTGAAATGGAACTCATGCATATTTCAGCTGTGATGCGTCTCTTACATTTAACTTCAGGTCCTTTAATAAATGAGCACAATTTGATTGTTTAGCTCCGAAATATCCCCACTAGTATATTGAATCACACACATTTGATGACAATCATTTAATTAGATCTTAATTCAGATTTCATGTACACTAAGTTTCTATACATTTAAGAACAATGTGAAGGCACGCCTCAGCTCTCCCTGTGATAGTGTTTAAAAAACTGGTCCATATGGAGATCTGGGAAAAATATCAAAGAATTCCTTGGAATGAAAAATGAGCTAATGAGCCAAGAACTGCTAGATGTCAGTGAGCCTTTAGTGTTAGGATTACAGAAAGAGTTCTACATAGTCATAAAGAAACTTTTTCCTTTTAGTAAGGCTGATGCAAGGGGATGATTGACAGATGAATGCTCTTGATCTTTTGGTGTGATTGCATCAGAGTGAACGTTCCCTCAGTTTGATCTTTAATTTGGCCTGGGACAGCCACTTTAGATGCCTAATTAACACATGAAATGTTACTTAAACTGAGCTCACCCACGCCGATGTCGCTTGCAAGGCGCGGTTACTGCTAATCCTTCCTCGATCTGTTTATTTGTGTTTGGAGGGGGTGTTTCTGCTTAACTGGATAGTACAGATTTAAGGATAAAATAAAAAAGGAAGATAAAGACATTTAACCCAGTTGGACTGAAACCTGTGTCACTGAAACTAAAGTGCACATTATAGGGGAAGCTGAGAGATTTGTTTTGACAAACCCTTTGGTTTTAGAGGAGTGAGACATTGTTTGTTGCTTGTTTAATAGTTGTGCAAGTTGTGTGTAGGTGAGTGATTCAACTTGTTCCAGGATAACATTTAGTATGAGAGTGAGGGATGGAGTCTTTGCCATGCTAGGGGCTGTCTCTGTGGTATTGAATGGACTGCTACGATATTTTGGTTTATGAAAAAATACCTACAAAACTAATTACATTCCCATCACCTTCATCTAAACTTAAACTTATTATTCCTGCATTGTCATAGTGATGTTATGATGTGGTAGAGGTGAGGATAGTGATGGCAGTGTGATACTGAAGCTTCGATACATGCTTCAAACTCTGGACTACAATTACATAGAACCACTGCTTCGAAACTTGCTTCAAATCACGTGACCTATGACGTCAGAAGCAGTAACTGCTTCATTTCCTGAATGAATCACCGGACTGGTTCGCAGTCCAATCAGGTGATTCGCTGTCACTGCCTCGTCTCACTTCTGACAGGTTGAGACAGTTTTGAAGTTGAGCGCCTCAACACTTTATAACCGCTCTAAACAATGCACAATGTGTGGGTTGTTGTCGTAGTAGTATGCGCTATTGCTGTTGAGTTGTTGGTATTGCATTTGTATTTGATCATTATGGAGCCAGCCAACTAACGAAACAATCTTTATTTTCAATCTTTATTTTTAAATAGAACATGATATTCAGTCTTAGATGTGTGCGTCAAAGAATTTTCAAGGCAAAGATACTTTAAATCCACTGCAGCCTTGCACTTCGCCAGTAGAGGTCACTGTACCTGAAACTTCGAGTAATGAACCCATTTCCGAACCAATTGGCTAAAGTGGTTCAGTGCTTCACAAAAGCTTAATTTTCCCATCACTAGGTGAGGACCCAAATGCAGTAGGCAGACGAGGATTTAAACAAAAAGAGAGCTTTAACTTACAAAAAACTAGCGAAATACAAAGTAACAAATAAACTGAAACCACAGACCAAGCCAGGGGTGGACAGGCGGGAGAACACCACGTAACATCGATGATGATCCAACAAGGCACACTGGAGCAGACAGGTATAAATACACACAGACACCAAACGAGGGAACAAGACACAGCTGGGGGAGAAAGGCAAAGACACAAGGGCAGGGTGACTGGACACAGGAGGTACAAATTAACAATCAGAAAGGGAGGGAAAACACACAGACAAGGAAGTACAACTTGACATGACACAAGGGGAGGTGAACATTTCAAAATAAAACAGTAAACCAAAGTACAACCAGATCGTGACAAGTGAGCGTTTTTAGTCTTTGCTCAAAGCAGTGCTATACAGTCAGACTGAGCTGCCAGCATTGCTGGAGACTCTTATTCTTGATGATGTTCCTCTTTCATATAAAGTTTGTATTAAACATGCACCATGCAAGTGTTTTCCACTGCACCGCACACACACTTTACCTGGATGACGTGTTGGCTGTGTCTATCTATCTATCAATCAATGCAACGTTATGATGAAGCATGCATCATTACAGATGCATCAATATGTACTTAGATGTGGTCTACAATGTTAATGTGATCTGACAGCAAAAAATCCAACTAGAGAACATCTTAAAATGGGATCACACCAGCCTGCGATGACAAATCGAGCCAGGCTCCCCTACTTATGGAGCCCTTTCTTGGACCACACCCATTTTCAAATTTGGCCTTCATTTCGATCTCTACCACACACCTGGTAGGTTTTGTAATGCCAAATCAGGCCAGATGCACAAACCTTTACTTTGATCTTAACTACAAATCTGTAAAGTTGTATGACAGCATCCTGCACAGTCGCGACGCTATCACAGCTATAAACACAGACACACAGACAGACACACAGACAGACACACAGACACACAGACAGACAGACAGACACACAGACACACAGACACACAGACACATATGGCTTCAAAGTACTTCAAACGAGCTTACCTTAAATTGGTCCCCTTACTTTCTCCCAGACTGCTTAGCCCAGACCATGATTGAAATGGCATACATTAATCATTTATTTCCCTGTGTATTTACCAGCAGGGGTTCATGTTTATATGATTTTATCTGTCTGGCTTCTGGATCAAAGAAATATTAAACTGAAAACTTTGCAAGTCTAAAAGAATATAATGTTCAGCCGTCACTGGGATAATAATCTGCCATTTAAGTCTGACAGGATGCAATTTTCAGGTATGTTTTCCCTCAGAGACCTCAAAGAGTCCAAAGTATCATGGAATCCTCAGATTTAAGGCAACAAATGTTATTGGAAGAGTAACGTTTCATCATGGCCAAACGGTACAGAGACTCACAATCTCTAAAATAACTTCCTCTAATTAGGAACCAACTCAGCGCAGTCTGGGAAAAATAGGGAGGGGACAATAAGCTGTATATAGACAGGGTTCACAACTATACAATATTACAAATAGAGAAGGAACAGTTCATGTATAGCTTTTAATGACAAACGATATAGATTAGATTAGACTAGATTAGTCCGTCTCATTTCTTAAATACTTTCTTAAAGGCCACTCCCCTAATAAGGAACTCCTACAGCATAAACTGGGAGAGTTGGCTACACATACAGGAAGAGATACATAACATTACATCCTCCCCTAGATTGTAACAACACATCCTATAATGACTAACAACAACATCAAGTCAGGTTTAACTCCCTCTGTTTAGGAGGGCGTTTGGTTTGCCCCACACAGACTTGCCGGCATGGACAGTTCAGGATATACAGTAGCCTGTATTTCACTGACATTATGGTTTTCTTGAGCAATGTTTTGGCACCTCGTCATCCGCCGGGGAAGCTCTGTAACAACACAAAAGCACATGACCTGTCATGTACAGTAGCCAGTATGTGCTAAATCGTGCTGGCCAAAAATGAACTGTTCTGATACTTTTGCAAGTTTCATAAAGCAGAAATACAGGATATAAAATCTGTCTCGTGGCCCTGACCCCTGACTCATCCTTTGTATATCATCTACGTATAACCCTCCACCATATTGTCCTTCTCTTTATTCCACGCAGGATTTTAGGCTTAGCTCGTGACCCGTGTCGCCCGTCAGACTGCTATCCACCACTGATAGCAGTCTCATTTTAACATCCCCTTTGAATCGTACAGTTCAGCTTTTCCTCATATCTTCTTAAGAATATGAGATTACTGCATGACACGCAGCACCCTTAACAGCTTGATTCTCCCAAGACAATGTTATTTTTAAACGTCATGTCAGATGTGAAATAGGCTTTGAGATGAGATGGGGAGGGAGAAGATTGCTGGTGCTGAGGACGGAGCATCAAGGACGTGATAAATAAAAAACTATTTGAGATTAAAAAAGGTTTCAAGTTGTAGAGCTTTTTTCCTATTTGGGCTAAAACATAAAAAAATAAATCTTATCATTCTGTAGTCTACTAATTTAATGTTGAACACTTAGTACTGTAAGACTTCAAAAGCAGTGTGTATGCAGGGTTCATTTGCAAAGAAAAAGGTTATCTTAGTTTTTATTTATTACCATAAATCATGTTTTTTTCTTGCACACTCCAGGGAATATCAATCACACTGGTGTGATTGCTAAACCTGAGCTTCACACAATTTGTGTTTGCATTAATACACTTCATTTAGAAAATCAGCATGTTTCATAGATAATGCTTTACATCGTATGTATCAGTAAATCCTTTGTTATATATCTGAAAACAAAGGACTATATAATAAATATCTGAAAAAGCTGAAATGCGATGAAGATCTGTGTTGTCGTGCATTCCTATGTGCCGACAGCCCGATGCATGGACTTGTCACTTTCCTAAAATATGGGTCCTGTGCTGAAACTATGTAAGTGGTTTATCCAGCCTATATTTTTGTAGAAACTTTAGCACCAAACACTGTGCTTCCCTGGTGCCTGCCTGCAGTGTTGACAGCCACACATCGGTTCAAAAGGTAGCAGGTTGCCCCAGTTCTGCTATTTTTTAGACTGCTGTCTGGAAAGTTGGAAAACATAATACTTCAAGTTGAGTCCTGGTGGATTTCTATTGTAATATGGGAACAGATCAGACTTAAACAAAGGTTCATTAATGAACCCATCTTAGAGCAACAACATACATTTATAAATCCTAATTTTTATACATTTAAAAAAATAAAAACACTGCTCAGCAATCTACTACAGCTTTAAAGTGAAATGATCACCGTGGTAATTTTCATGCTTTTATCTATCAGTGATTCTAATTTTAGTCGTAGTTATATTTTACATACTTTGATATGCATGTCTTCATACTGTAGCAGAAAACACCTGGTGTGTGGTGATTGCCTGCTCTCACCCTAAAGCCCCGTACTGTGCAACTCTTTACATTGTGTGATGAGTATGTGTGTGTGTGTGTGTGCAACTGTAATGCTGCGACACCTGTTTTATGTACTTTTCCTGTGAGGCTCATTCTTTGACGGAGCAGTAAAATATGATTGGTTGAGTCATTTAATTGAGTGGGTGTGCAGAGGACATGTGCCAAAACCACAACTGCAAGCCATCATTTTCATACTGGCTGTTTTTTGTTTTTTTTGCATAACAAAAATATGTTTGAGATTGTTAAACGTGAGAAATTAAAGGAACCCTGTGTGTTTGACCACTATCTGATTTATTACAAATCTATTTAAAAACGCTTATAGATCGATAGAGCTAGGATGCACTGTCACTGAACAGTTGGTGGCGGTAATGTGCCAAGAAAATACAGACATGTAGCAATTTGCCGAAAAAGACACGGAGGAAAACACAGCAAGCAAGCAAGCGTGGATATAAACAATGTATCTTTCAAATTCTTTGAAAATGTATTGTGACTCAAGGATAAACACAAAGCATTTGGACGAAAATCTGAAGTGTGTTTGTGTGTGTGTGTGTGTGTGTGTGTGTGTGTGTGTGTGTGTGTGTGTCTTTAATCATAACTCACGTCACAGACAAATCAGAGAAACCTTCTGGGTCATGTTCACGCTGTTCATGCACACCTGTGTCAGAGAATAAACTGCACCTGCTTTACACACACACAGACGCACACACACACGCACATGCACACACACACGCACACAGACGCACACACACACAGACGCACACACACACACACACACACAAACACACACACACACACACACACACACACACACACACACACACACACACACACACACACACACACACACACACACACACAGACAAAGACCAAGAACAGAGAGTGGAGAAAAGGAGGGAAGGGCAGGATGTTCCTGGAAAATAGCCAACGATCATATCGTGCTTTGTGTTTCTCACCACTTTGTGTGTTAGGAGAAACAGGCTGTAGCAAATGTAAAGTTTTGAACAGTCCGAATTGATGAACTGATTGCTTCAAGATGTCATAGAAAGAAGTGGAACATCACCAAAGAAGACACACAACATACTATGTGAGCCTGACATCATTCAAAAAGAAGCTTCTGGCAGCTGGATCGGCCCCTTGCAGAGTGTCACAGCGCTCAGTCCTGACAGTTGTGCCACTGAAATGCTTAAAGTTGGCGTTTCGCAGGTCGGGTTCTCATTACGGATTCTCATTACGGGTCGTGTAGGTGCAGGTATTAATAAACCCGGACTCGGGCATCTCTACAGACGGGCCTTTTTACCTTTTTGCAGTTTCGGGGCATGTCTAGGGAGACAATGCCGACTTTGAAGAAATTAACACCCAAACACAATTTAAATCCAGGCAAATTCAATACCAACAGTAGTGAGTAGCTACTCGTGATGCACAGGTCAGGGGGTTTTAATACATACACACAACCCGTAAAAATATGCCTTAATCAACCACCCCACCCGACCTACAAACCGCAAACTCCAGGCATTATAGTCGCTCAACTGTCAGGACTGAGGACAGAAACGAGGACAGAAACGAGGACTGAACACCACGGTGTGTGTTTGCAAGAGAGAGATATATCCACTGTATGTCAGTGTGCTTACATCCTTCCTTCACTACCTTTAAGTCTACCTGAGTGTGTCTGTCATGCTGTCTTAGAGGTAAAGAAATGTGTGAGCGGGATAGACATGAACAGAGAATTGGATGAACAGAGAGACAGTAAAGGGGAAGGGACACAAAGTGGATTACAGTGGAGTTACATCATTGTTTGAAAGAACCATGTCATTTTATTTGGCCCACAGTATTATTGTTTTTTTTTACTGACAACAGCTGTCAGTGAAATGTAAAATTTGTAATATTAAATAAATTTGAGGGCTCTTGTGTGTACTGCAGTTGACAACCCCAAAGCCATGCTGCCGTGCAAACGCTCTGAACATAAGATAATAAATATAGAAAGTGCATACTGGTAAGGACTTCTAACATAATCCTATACTGTCAGCTGCAACCATGCAGGTCACAGTTGTATAGACTTTGAATGCTGCGTGTAGTTTGATTATTAAAACATACTTTTCCCAATTTTAAAGTGTAAAAAAAATAGTTGCACGCTTTGGGAAATATGTTATTCCCTTTAATGCTAGAAGTCAGATCAGAAGATTGGTACCAGTTTATTGTCTGTACAGTACAGGTCGTTAGAGCCAGCAGTAGGTTAGCTCAGGTTAGCATTAGCCTGGCTCTGTCCAAAGGTAACACAATCCACCTACCAGGACCTCTAAAGATCCCTAAGTAGTTAGAATGTTATACCTGGAATGTTTTTGTCTCCATGACGTTTTTTACACTTCCAATTTTTTTTCCAGGACAAACTAGGCAATCAGAGAGAACTGGGTTAGGATGATACACACTCCACCCCCCACCCCACACTGTACACTCTCCCTGTATGGAGTCTCACATTGCTTTACTATTTTTTATTATAAAATATAAAATAATGAAAGTTGCAAAATAAACAAGATATTACTTCCTGTTCATTTGCTCACTACACCTGGGCGCACTGCTTACAATAATATCCAAGTGTGTAAAGGATAATCTACACACTCCCAGCATTCAGCAACAGCCTCTGATTCATCAACAGATTGAACGTCAACAAAATGTCCTTTCAACGCGGATAAATAATCAGAGAAGATATTCATTGTTGGAATTATTAGTTTTATGAAGTCTCTAAAAAACAGTGTTGTTCCATGATCGATTACAAAGGGTTACGACAAGGGTTGGGTTTCGTTTTGTTGTTAACGATTCAGGTTCTGTCCTTTACTGCATTATGTTTGATTGATGTTCAATTGCAGCATAATACTGTAATATTGAATGTAAATCATTATCCCAGAAGACATGCAGAAGAGGTGGCATTACGTTGATGTACGTTTTCTATATGTTATAAATAAACACATTCACTGTCAGTGAAGTGCAGTGGGAGTCTCTTAGCACCGTGGTTGTCTTTTCCTAAGTCCTTCTGAATTCTCCTTCACATCTTGTGACGTTTTCAATTGAAGTCAAGGAAAACTGGTTATGAAAAGACATAGGATGTAATTTTTTACAACTACAGTCAACAATCCACAAACAAGGTAGGGTGGAGCATATGCAGCCTGAGAGGCAAGACACAGGGCAACGGACGTGCAGCTGTCATTGATGCAGCAGCCCTGGCTACTGCTCCCAAAGCTTATTGCTGTAAGCACACAGTAAAATTGAATGGAGATATGCATGTATTGTCCATACATGTGTCCATGTTATGTGCATATCTAGGTTTATGTGTGTGTGTGTGTGTGTGTGTGTGTGTGTGTGTGTGTGTGTGTGTGTGTGTGTGTATAAAATACCCAAGCAATATGGGTCAGGATGGGTAATAGCCTCTTAAGCCTTGAGCTGGGCTAATGCGTAGTTAGTAGGATGCTAATGTTGGGTGGATTCACTGTGTTTAAAGTGCATGCCATACTCACATTGACAGATAACATATAACAACATTTAATTTGACTATCTTTTAGAACATATTTTTTACTAGTTACTGCAGTGGATGCAGTCAACCAATAGGGCTGTACACATGAGACGCACCGCATCATCTTCAGCCATATTTTCATCTATTTTCTCTCTGCGTCGCGAGCAAATCTGTCAAGAAAACACTGATAATCTACTACAAACCTTGTAAATGATACATTATTTATATATAGATTCTGATAAATAATAAAATATGCATTCCCTACTTGCCAATGATTTTGACTTTTCTCCCCTCTCTCCCTGCTGTTCTCCCGGGGTTTTAATTCTCCTGATCTCACATGTAGATGAATATAAATGTTTCAAAGCCCTCTCCATACTGCCAATAAGAAAGTTCTAGTAGAGGAATGGTGAATCCTGGTGGTGAAATACTCAATGCCACACTGCAGCTATATAGTATGTAGCTTGAGCCAGCAGCTTGTTAGCTTAGCACAAAGACTGGAAACAGCTAGCCTGACTGAAGGTCTGAAGGTAATCCACCTGCTAGATTACATTACATTACATTACAGGTCATTTAGCAGACACTCTTATCCAGAGTGACTTACATTGATCTAAGCACAGGGACAGTCTCCCTGGAGTAACTCAGGGTTAAGTACCTTACTCAGGTGGACCACAAGGCCATAATCACCCCTGCTAGCACCTCTAAACTCACAAATGAACATGTTAGATCTCATTTGTCGAGATCTTCCAGTAGGACTGGCTGAATGAGAAAGGTGCAGATGAAGAAGTTTTACATTGGATATCGATAATGTGGGTCTCGCCAGGGATGCCCCCAATCCCCTGCCTTTTTCACCCTTGCCATTGAACCCTTGTCTATAGCACTTAAGACTTGTACCTTGTTCTCTGGGGTCAGGAGATGGGATATTGAGCATAAGGTTTCCTTATATGCTGATGATCTGCTCCTTTACATATTTGATATGGTAGCCAGCGGTCCACACATTTGATCTATTATCAGTATATTTGGAAAGATTTTAGGGGGTTATAAATGACAATTATTACAAATGGTCAATACCCATTTGTAACAACCACCTTTTTTTTACCTGCCAAACTTGACTCTGGCTTCCGGGCTGGATGACCTTAGAGACTTATATATCGATGGTATGTTTGCAGAACTAGGTGATCTAGGTGATCCTCTGGCAATGACCACCTCCTACCTATAACAAATATGGATAAAGGTCGCGTTTCAAAACTATATGATGTCATGTTAGAAGAAGATCCACCCATATTTAAGATCAGAGCAGGCGGGGAGGCTAGGTTAGGGTTTGCTTTCTCTTATCAATGGACTGGAAAGTGTACATTTCTCGTAGTTATGTACAAGGCTCAGTCTCATCCAATTGCTCTCTAGAATTCCCTTCAGTAAGACTAAACTATCTAAAATATACCCTCAAATTGCAGATGTTGGCAGCAGGTGCTCTCAAACGGCAGGGGACTTAGCCCATATGTTCTAGTTCGGGGTGTCTGGCTGGGTTTTGGAAATCTTTCTTTGACACTATCTATACCTGAGGTACTAGGGACAATCATTACCCTATCTCCTCTGTGTTTCTATGGAGGACGCAGGTATATCTGTTAACAGAATAGAGTAGTTGGTTTTGCCTCTTTAATTGCCCGCTGAAGAAATAACACATTCCCCCTCCAATTACATCATGTTCAGGATCCCCTGTATGTGTGTGTGTGTGTGTGTGTGTCTGTGTGTGTGTGTGTGTGTGTGTGTGTGTGTATGTATGTATGTTGGTTAATCAAGCTACAACTAATTAGTTATTGTCATTAGTAAATATAATACATGCACAATGTACAGAGAATGGCAAAACCAGAAATGAAAAGCGTAGACAATAAGGGGCCAGAGCTCCCTTTAATTAAACTTGTCTGATGACATCATAATCTACAACCCATTTAAGATATTCATGACATTTTTTAAGGTGCCCCAAGTGAAAGGAACATTATTATGTCTAAATCAAGTAATATGCATTTATTTATGAAGCTCTTTTAGGAAACACATCTGTTGTGATGTGGTTTACAGAGCAACAAAGGGCATGAATATAGATAAAAGTAAGACGAGGAAGAACAAGAACATCCCAATTTTTTAGAAGACGAGGCCAGTGCTTCTGGCTGTGTGTGCGTGTGTGTGTGTGTGTGTGAGTGTGTGTGTTTGTTTGCGTGCGTGCATGGTCTCAGAAACAGTGAGCTGCAGTGGATGCTGCAGTACTAGCACAGAATGGATGTCTGATAAGGGACTTCTATTATGGCTTCCAGTGAAGCAGGAGCTGATAATGAAATCATTTCAGGGGATAAATTGTTTTTATAAAGAACAAGAAAGGTTAATGTGAGCATTTGCAGGCTTTGTGACAGTGGCGCATGTTCCCCGCTGTGAAACATCAATTCAGAAAGTGGCAAAACTCATATTTTTTACAAGTCACCAATCTACTTAATGGCTCTGGTTTTCTGAGAGAGGTGGGTCACTCCAAATTGATTTGACTTACGACTTACGAGTTGAAGCACACAGTCTGACACACAGGGAAAAAAAATTGAGATTTTGAGAGCGCATTTTCACAAAACAAACAGGCCACAGTCCGGCAGCCTTATACCTCATCCCAGCTTGTGATTTCCACCACCAACTGCTTGGCTCTGCTCCACCAGTCATCCACCCACCAGCCTCAAACTGCCGTTACTCCTCAGCTCTACGAGGACTCAACTCTTCTCTCTTTGTCCTCACCAGGGTTATCTATCTCAAAGTTCAGTTAACACAAATGAAAATTATTTTTGTCTTCTAAACTTGTTGGATGGTATGGCGTTTAATAACTCTTTCAGACTTATTTTCAGCATCTCGACTGTGCAATATGGCTAGGTCACAACACTGCCCTGGTACACGCCCTTAATCTCAAGAGCTTTGTGTTTCATTTGAAAGTAAACAATTCCAATAAATCAGTTTCTCACTCAAAAACACAAGGAAGGAGTGTAAAGATGTAGCGCTCAGCGCCCGTCAACCAGCAGGGACTCTACGAAGTTACTGCTCTCAGCCAGGAAGTAGCCTGAAGCATTGCACCGTGTGAAATAGTGAATTGAAGTTTTTACAGTTTAGATTTTGTAGGGATAAACAAATGAGATATAAAATGTTAATTAGTGAGCTTTAGAGGTGCTCGGAGTTTTATTACTTTTGGACAGAGCCTGGCTAGCTGTTTCC